>NW_026706197.1:0-158126 GCF_029867415.1 Vicia villosa | reverse complement strand
CATAGATCATATGACAAGTAGGAAAACCTAAAAATCTCTGCCTCAGTGAAATGGCCCGCCTCACACTCAAATGGAGGTTTGTCATCATGCGCGATACAATAGCAAGCATGGCAACCACAATAATACTAGCCATAGGGAGAGGCAACCAGCATTTTAGTTTCTCCAACAGTCGCACAAAATGTAATCTGCAATAAGGGTACAAAAGAATAATACGATACACAGTCAAATGCAAGGAGAACATAGAAATATATAATAAATCACGATATGTTGAGAACAAATTGGAAACATACAGTTCCAAGTTTTATGATATCCCCAATAGGCATAACAACAACCTTTGAAAGTAATTTCTGAACAGGAGTCAGGTGTTGATTTTAAGAGTTCTGCGATGAAAGCTGCAAATTCGAACCCACCTGCCCAGACAAAGTAATCATGGACTCATTAGGCATGCTGTAAAAAGAAGACATTAGTGTGAGCATCACATGACATATAAATGGAACCCATACCATGGTATATTCATGTCGCGTACCTTTCCATAAATTCTTTCATCGGCAGCAAATCAGTATTCAGACTAAGCAGAGTGACATTAAAGGTGTTTGTCATAATATCAGGATATCTTACACAAAGCTTACACCATCACTAACCCTGTTCCTTGAATTTTGGATATTGGAGCATGACAAACATAGGACCAGAATCATCCCCACGTTCCTGGTTGAACTTGAGGAGTTATTCAGCATAGGATTCCCCAAGCATACAGTTGATAGTATTGTCATTGAAGAAATAATAGAAAGCCATGCCATCTATATACTCCCATAAGATATGTTGGATAAATTAGATGAAATCTATAAATAAAATCCCGTTGTCCCGCAACATCATGTTAATCTGCTGCTTCCTGGCACCTGATGTGGTTTGAGCATACCCAATACTTTTCACCATACCAATGACGTCTTAAAACACAGACATCACAAAATAACATCACATGAAACAACAGATAAAAAACAAACGCTGTAAAACATAAGAGCGATACAATATTTTACCTATTAGCACATCCTTGTTAAAGTTACCGGTTATTATATCAGTAAATTTAGTAAACACCAGTGGCTTTGTCGGTATTTCATTCTTGTTATCATCTGTAACCGTTGTGCCTGCGGTAAACTTCAACAAAAACTTATGTGACGAAGGTCTGAAAGCTGCAACATTAGGCTCAATCTTAAAATTGGAAACCGTGTAACTATGATCCAATACCATTTTTTCATTAAATAGAGATACATGTGGTGCAAGAACAACAACATGTATGTCACCATCCTGTGCAACACAAAAAACGATATTGAGTAGGCAACAAACCAAAAACAGTATATGAAAAACCAGCTAAAGAAACTAAGAAATTACCGATACGTCGAAAAAAATCATCTCAAAATGCTCCCTCTTATTAGACACTACCTTCCATTTGTGGTGCACTCGAACATAAACTTTCCAAAGCTCTTTACTATCGTTGATGTCACAGATTTTTGCCAAAGGTCTCACCATATCATACAGCCAGTTAGCAGAAGCAGCAAATTAAAAGTGCTCTGATACTACAGAAAAGTGGAAGGCACACATGCTATAATTATCACAATGATTATATATAATGTAGCAGTTACAAACTCTTCATTACATAACTGATGCAGAGTGGAAGGTGGATGGACAGAAGAACAAAAAGTGTTCATTACATAACTGCTGCATATAGGGCTGGAAATGAGTCGAGTCGATTCGAACTCGCCTCAGCTCAGTTCGACTCGTTAAAAATTGGCCGAGTTCGAGTTCGAGTTCGAGTTTAAGACGAACTTCTTTTCCAGCTCAAACTCGGCTCGTTAAGAATTGGCCGAGTTCGAGCTCGAGTTCGAGTTTATCACGAATTTTTTTCAGCTCAAACTTGACTTGTTAGAAGTTCACGAACATACGGTTCAACTCGTTAGATTACTCTTCTTAGGTTCAACTCGCTTATTTCACGTACTTAAAAGTTATTTTTTAAAGTCTACTTTTATATATATATATATATATATATATATATATATATATATATTTGAAATTTTAAATTAATATTTTTAAATAAAAATATAGAAATAAAATAAAAGTTATAAGAATGAAATTTATACGATGTTAATTTTATTTGTATAATTATTTGTAGAAATATTTTTCTCACTTGAGAATATAAATTATCAATTATAACTGTTAGATTAAAATAAAATATGATACTAAGATTTAGAGCAAATCTTCAAACCTACTCTTAAAAACAATATAATATATATCATATATAATCGAGTTGACTCATGAACCTAACGAGTCGAACTATATATAGTTCAAGTTCAGCTCATTTAGTTAACGAACTTAGTTTTTAGCTCATACTCAGCTCATTTGGTTCATGAACCTAGTTCAACGATTTAATTTTCGAATCGAGTTTCAAACTATTTTCGAGTTAGTTTGGTTCATTGCCAGCCCTAGCTGCATAGTGGAAGGTGGAGGAACAGAACTTCATATATGAACAATCCACGTGGCGCATCCATAAGCAACGTTGGAGAACAGAATACTGCTCTCAGAATAAGCCACTTGGCAGCATGAGAGGAAAAGTTCAAAAAGATACAGTTTTCTTATATTATAGATTTTCAATTTAAGAAATAAGGACGAAATAAAAAAAGTTTTGTGAAACTTATAAGATAAAAATAAAAATAATGCTAACAAATAAAAACAAAATACAAAATAAATAAATAGCCAATAATATATGAAAATTTAAATATTACAAAATCAAATAAAAAATGTAATAAAATGCCATTTTTTTCATAACTAACTATTTACTCTTTGATTTGTGTGACATTATTTTGGGCTCCTTCGGTACTCGTTTGATGCTTGACTGTTTCACTTTCGTGCTCAAAGCTATATTTTATGTTAATTTTTTTAATTTGATATTTCTTTATATTGAGAAATTAATCTGTGATCTCTAAAATTATACCTGACATTCTCTGGTTTGGCAATTTTATGTTAATGTTCTAATAAAATAATTGGATTATTTGAATTTTATTGGAAAATATCGAAAATTTTGTAAAATACCATAAATTTCATTAAAGTTACTATTTTTTACCGTTTGAGTTACTGGAAATTTAAAATATCTGGTACCGAAAATTCTAAATTTTCAGTAATTGAAAAAAATTCCAAGAATTTAAAATTTTTGATAATACTGCTTTTTATGTTTTTTCTTCTTTTTTTTTAATAACTTTTTCTTGAAAAATAAAATCAATCAAATAACTATCTAACAATATATATATATATATATATATATATATATATATATATATATATATATATATATATAGAGAGAGAGAGAGAGAGAGAGAGAGAGAGAGAGAGAGAGAGAGTGAGAGAAAATGCGATGTTAAGGTTCATGGAAGGGGAAACCAAATATGACACTGTATTTAGAAGCAATAGGGTAACCCATATCAGGAATCGTCATTCATTTGACCCTACCCTGCACATCCAAGTGTTCTACTCGTAACACATTCCTAATTGTAGAGATATTGTCATAGAACAACTTAGAAAACAAATTAGAGTGTTGATGAACTTGAGTATCTAACTGTGTTCGTATCAGAGACCATGACTCTTCGCCCCACCCAAGTAAAGCTGCAATAACACAAAAACCATAATTTCCATCATCACAAATATCGATAATGTCATCGATGTAAGAAAGCAGTAAAATGTGTCAAGTAAACATGTCTTAAAGATTTGGTAGACGGTTGGCTACCAATAGTCTGTTGACTTGTTGTTGGTTTTGTGCATGATCTCTTCGTAGTCTGACTCCCTTGCGAAGCCTCAGCATTCTCCCACTGCCTAGGATCACGATGCACATCGCTCTATTAACTCTTTCTACTCTTCTTAACTCTTCTCTTTGGCTTGTACTTCACAGGTAGTGGACACATTGGAGTTGTGGATGGATATGTTAGATCACAAACTTTTTTCTTCAACACCCTCTAACCTACCATATCCAAAGTACTGGAATATCTCTTCAACTCTTCACACTCTTTTTCCAAATCCCACTTTGTGATACTCTTATCATAATCGGGCTCATGATCTTTAATATGCAATTTCGTCCAGAATACATGAATTGAGTCTAAAGGAACAAGGTTGTCTAGAATTTGGAAACCTGTAAGTTGACACGCACACGGTAACCCATATGTTGTTCTAACGAAGCAACCACATCTCTCTTTTCTTGAACCAATAAAATTTTCCCTTTCTAGTTCCTTTCCAATGAGATATATACATTGTCTTGAGACAAAATCGTGCAACTTACCATATAATGGAGTGTTATATTGATACTCAATGTTGTCAATACTTTGTTGAAACGACACAATGAAGGAAAAAGCTGCAACTTCAACATGGTCTTCACAGCATCCCAACTTTGGCATAAATCACCCTGACATATAGTCAACATGTTTTCTAATCCAACACATGTATTTATCTTTGTGAATAAGGCTCAATAACACTTGCATTTCTGTCAATGTACCTCTCTTGCCTATTCTGTATGTTGACCTAGCTTTATACACCTTGGTAATACTCGTGAGGTTTTTTGGATCTTTGTCTTTCAAAGAAGAAATTTTGCACCTTGGAGCCATATTGTACTTTGTCATGTCATTCACAAACTTTCTTTCATGATCTTTTAGACTACCCAATATATTATGGCCTTCTAAATCATTGTCTAGTCTATGATTGTGCATCTCGCATCTAACCATCACCTTTCAATCGGGGCCACTTGGAACAGACCTCGGCCTAAATGGATATTTAACCTTCATACTCTATATGTCATCAAAGCAATGGTGGTTTCTGATGCATTTCTTCTTTTGTAATTTCCTCCTCTTTCACAACCCATAATTAATTTATTCATCCTCCCTCTCATTCCATTAGCAGAATCATACAAACAATAACGGGGGTTAATAATTTGTCAATTGCAACGTATAATTATTAAATGTTATCAATTTCATAAATTACAGAAAACAATTGAAACTACATTATTTCAATACGAAAGATATCATATATGTGGTGAAGAATTCCGTATAATCTGTACATGAGTTCGTAGAAGAAGTTGTCGGCATTGGACCACACATATACAAAGTTTTATCTGCAGACATACAAGAAATTTCAAGTTATTGGAAAATTTCCGGTTAAGTATGCATCGTCCCAGAAATTTTGGAAATTTCTGGTAGTTTTCCAAATATTTTGTAATCGCCTCAGAAATTTTGGAATTTTGGATAAAACGCCCCGAAAATTTTGGAATTTCCGATAAGTCAAACTGGAAATTTCCCAAAGTCAAACAATTTTCGGTATACGCGCAATGTTCGTACCGGAAATTTTGATTTTCACCCTACACCAATAGTAAAAAATATTTTGACAAATGTAATTTTTTAAAGAGTAAATACTATCAAGGATATTTTCGGAGTAAAAATATTTGAGGAATTCCAGGTATAATATGTAGGGTGGCAAGTAAAATTCTCCCTTATGTTTTTGTTGGTTATCAATACCACTAATGTAATTTAAATTTAAATTAAGTGGAATTTGTTAGTGTCATACCCCAATTTTTGACCCTAAGATCATACATCATCCGTATATCAATCATCAATCAAGAGTTTCAACTTAAAACTCTGTTTGTGGTGTTATGCTTAATTCATCTGCATGGGAACCATCGAGCATCAATGTTTATTTAGTTTGTATATGTTATACTAAACAAAATACCAAAAATATTGCCTTTGCTTTTGTATGTTTGTGTTTTGTAGGTACCAAGTCAAAATATCCATCAAAAGGGCATTTTTCAACATCGTGCAGCAAGCAATCGATTGCACAAGTAGAGCAATCGATTGCACCAACTTGTTTTGCACCAGATTTGCCTTTTGTCTTCTGTGCAATCGATTGCACAAGTAGAGCAATCGATTGCACCAACTATTTTTGGGCCAGATTTGCAGCAAGCAATCGATTGCACAAAGAGAGCAATCGATTGCACCAATGCGAAATTGGAAAAATGAAGGCAATTTTTAGCTTTTAAGAAGTGTGTCACCACTTTCATGTGTGGGGTGAAGTTTCTAGATTTCTCAAGCAATTCCCTACATCATTTTGATCAATCTTATCATGTACCTTCATTTGATGACATACACACTATTGGATCATAATTTTTGCTCTAAATTAATTTACCAAACCTAATTTCATTTACCAAGCCTAACTCCAAACCACCACTAATCCCAAGCCTAAATCCTATAAATAGAGGCATTCACCTCTTCATTCAACAAGCTTTGAAATCCAAAAAAACTCTTGCCTTTTCTCTCCCCATCCTTTCCAAACCTCTCACTCAAAGTTCATTTCCATAGAATTAGTAAGATTCACCTTGAATCCTGCTAATTTTGAACTAAACCTTCATCATTTCACTCTTTTCTTTTGTTGTTCATCATCAATTGTGGAAGATCAAAGCATTTGTGGTTGTGATCTTCAAGTAGATTCAAAGTTTGTGAAAGAAGTGGTAATTCTCTTGATCCATTCCATAATCAAAGATGTGATCCCTTGATCCATTCCATCTTTTATTTCTTTTTATTTTGATCGATGAAAGTTTTCAATATCTTGAGAGTTCTTCTTCTTATGCAGGGTGATTTCTACATAAATTACTTGGCGATCTGCTTAACATAGTGCAACATTTCATGTCCCGAATAAAAAGATCCAATATGGCAGAGAATTGTATGCGGTTGATTTAAGACTTATGGAAGTTTGTCATGTAGTCACTATGATTTTATCAAGCTTCTGATAAACTTCCATTAAATTTAAATCCGAGAACATCCTTCACTCACCATCGATCTTCATTACTAACACTTTAATGATATACTTGGCAAGTTTCAAGATGGTCATCTTTAACATTTGACAATTGAATTTAATTTCCGCACTTTATTATATTGTACTTTATATTTCGCGCTTTATGCTTTATTTTATCATTCATCATGTTTATGTTTCCCCTATTTTCTCTTTGTCCATTTGGATGCCTTGTTTATGTTTCCGATATTTTCTTTGTTCATTTAGACGTTTTATTTCCGTTATTTTCTTTTTGTCCATTTGGACCATACTCTATTTTTGTGCTAAAACATTAATAAATAACTTAAAATCTTAAAAAACGCTTAAAGCCCTATGGACTGTTGGTTACTATCCCGAGCATTTTCGAGACCTGGACCTTCTGGACTTAGTACCTCTAGACTCTGTTATGATGTTGTTGTTTTGTCTGTTATTCTGTCTAGCGTTGGATTGTTGTCTGTTTGTGTGTGCAGGAATTTCCTCGAAAGCCCTTGATGGTTAATTCCAAGGCGTCGTGATAAGGATTTTACCCAAAAACAGTCGTTACTCTGCCCAATTTTCGTCAGAATTTTAAGGTGCTTAATGAAAATGGTGCTAAAGAAAATAAGTTCATACGGATCCCCAGGTGGTAATGCGTTGGTTTAGCGTTGGTAGTCCAAAGGATGGGAAATCTACCTTGACTCTTAATGTTAAGTGTTGTCTTCTTTTTGGTTAGATCGTTCTTTCCTTAGCTTTTATTTTATGTTCTAGGATAGCCTCTTCATCTCCTCCCCTTCTTAGATTTTCAAAATCTTCTCCCTTTTTCAAAAATCTTCTTATGTTTGCAACCTTTTTATATCTTTCTTTAAAAATACCTTTCGCCATTGGTGGCTTTTTCATTCAAAAGTTTAGACACGATTAATTGTTGTAGTGAGTTGCGATACCCCACGATTTTGAAATTGATTGATATAAGGAGATCTTTTCCACGTGAGAGAGCTAGTGGCATACTCGTTAATTTTCATCCGAGTTGGAGCCCTTCTTTCTTTTGTGCTGCAAAGAATCCATTTGTTCTCATGCTCAAGATCAATGGCTGAGTATTTCTCTCCGACGATGATAAAGTGTTTCACTCTAAGGGGGTGGACTGGAGTAGTTTCGTTAACAACGAACCAGGATAAAAAGAATTGTGTTCATTGTTTTTATCTTAATAGGTTTTGAAGTCACACTTATTTAATCCCCCTCTTTCTAAGTGTTTTTCTATCCTTCAAATGGTATCAGAGTGCCGGTTCTAGGTGCAAGCACTTAACCGTGTTAGATAAAAGATTCAGGGAGAAAAACACAAAGTCAATATGGTTGAAACAACTTCATCTACTTCTACACCTGAACAAAACAACAATGATAGTGGAAGCAATAGTTTCAATGGCTATAATAGACCACCAGTTTTTGATGGTGAAAACTTTGAGTACTGGAAAGATAGACTCGAAAGTTACTTTATTTGTCATGATGGTGACTTATGGGATCTAGTGCTGGATGGTTACACACATCCTGTTAATGCTCAAGGTATCAAGGTGTCAAGACAAGCCATGAGTGATGCTCAAAAGAAAGACTTCAAGAATCATCACAAGTCTAGAACAATATTGCTAAATGCTATCTCTCATGCTGAATATGAGAAGATAACAAACAGAGAAACTGCTCATGATATCTTTGAATCCTTAAAGATGACTCATGAGGGTAATGCTCAAGTTAAGGAGACCAAGGCCTTAGCTTTAATCCAGAAGTATGAAGCATTCAAGATGAAAACATTGAAGCAATGTTCTCAAGATTCCAGAATCTGACTGCTGGATTAAGAGTGCTAGATAAAGGCTACACCAAAGCTGATCATGTCAAGAAGATCATCAGAAGCTTGTCCAGAAGATGGGGCCCAATGGTGAGTGCATTCAAGATTGCCAAGAACTTGAATGAAGTGTCTCTAGAAGAGCTGATCAGTGCCCCGAGGAGTCATGAAATAGAGCTGAATGCAAATGAACCTCAGAAGAAAGGTAAGTCAATTGCATTAAAATCTAATAATAAAAAATGCACTAACGCTTTTCAGGTTGAAGAAGAAGATTCTGAAGAGTCTGAATCAGAAGAAGAAGAAGATGAACTTTCCATGATCTCCAGAAGAGTAAATCAACTCTGGAAGAGTAATCAAAGAAAGTTCAAGAACTTCAAAAGTTCCAAAAGGCCTGAAAGAGGAGAATCTTCTGGACACAGAAGATCTGACAAGAAGAAGGTGACGTGCTATGAATGCAAGGAACCTGGACATTACAAGAATGAGTGTCCAAAGCTTCAGAGGGAAAAGCCCAAGAAAAGGTTTGAAAAGAAGAAAGGCTTAATGGCTACTTGGGATGACTCAGATTCTTCTGATCAAGAGTCAGACTCTGAAGATGAGCAGGCAAACATAGCGCTGATGGCCACTGTTGATGATGAATCAGAATCTACACCAGACTCAGATTCTGAAGAGGTAGTTTCTGAACTTCCTAGAGATGAGCTTGTTTCCAGCTTAACTGAACTTCTGGAAATCAAGGCTAAACCTAGTATCAAATACAAAAAGATGAGAAAGCTCTTTCCATCTGAAACTAAGAAGCATGAAATAGAAAATGCTGAACTTGAAGAAAAAGTTTTAAAACTATCTAAAGATGTTGAACCATCTTCTAGTTCAGAAAAGTCTATTCCAAGTGTGAACAATATTCTTAAGGAATATGACTTGAGTTTCAGGAAGTTTCTATCAAGAGGAATAGGCAGAAGTCAGCTAGCCTCTATGATATATGCAGTTAGTGGAAATAAGAGAATATGCATAGGCTATGAGGGTGAAACCCCATATAAACTTGAACCTGTTGATGAGATGAAAATTACATACAAACCTTTGTATGATCAGTTCAAGTTTGGCCATTCTCATGATATAAAGCACACATCTAACTCTAAGAGTTTCCACATAACACACACCAAGAAGTATGTTGCACATCCTAGAAAATATCATGCTATTCAGAATAGGGAATATCACGATGTACCTCCTGTTAATCTTCCTGCTAAAACTAAGTTCAATCAGAACATGAGGAAGACTAACCCAAAAGGACCCAAAAGAATGTGGGTACCTAAGGAAAAGATTATACCTGTTGCAGATATCCTTGGCAGCCAAAAAGACAAAGGAGAACATGTCATGGTACCTGGAATCTGGGTGCTCGCGACACATGACAGGAAAAAGGTCTATGTTCCAAGACCTGGAGCTTAAATCTGCTGGAGAAGTCAACTTTGGAGGGAACCAAAAAGGCAAGATCATTGGTTCTGGAACCATTTGTATTGGTAACTCTCCCTCTATAACTAATGTACTTTTAGTAGATGGATTAGCTTATAACTTATTGTCCATAAGTCAATTAAGTGACAATGGTTATGACATTATCTTCAATCAAAAGTCCTGCAAAGCTATTAGTCAGAAGGATGGCTCTATCCTATTTACAAGCAAGAGGTAGAACAACATTTACAAGATTGATCTTCAAGATCTTAAGAATCATAAGGTTACTTGCCTTATGTCTGTTAGTGAAGAGCAGCGGGTCTGGCACAGAAGATCAGGTCATGCTAGTTTGAGAAAGAGTTCTCAGATTAACAAACTTAATCTGGTCAGAGGACTCCCTAATCTGAAATACAAATCAGATGCTCTTTGCGAAGCATGTCAGAAAGGGAAGTTCTCAAGACCTGCATTTAAGTCTAAAAATGTTGTCTCTTCCTCTAGGCCGCTAGAACTTCTTCACATTGATCTTTTTGGCCGAGTCAAAACTGCATCAATCAGAGGGAAGAAATATGGATTAGTCATCGTAGACGACTATAGCAGATGGACGTGGGTAAAGTTCTTGAAACACAAGGATGAGTCTCATATTGTGTTCTTTGACTTCTGCACTCAGATTCAATCTAAGAAGGAATGCCAAATCATAAAGGTCAGAAGTGATCATGGTGGCGAATTTGAGAACAGATTCTTTGAGATTAATTTCAAAGAAAATGGTATTGCCCATGATTTCTCTTGTCCTAGAACTCCACAGCAAAATGGAGTTGTAGAACGAAAGAATAGGACTCTACAAGAAATGGCCAGAACCATGATCAATGAAACCAATATGGCTAAGCATTTCTGGGCAGAAGCAATTAACACAGCGTGTTATATTCAGAATAGAATATCTATAAGACCTATTATAAATAAGATTCCTTATGAATTGTGGAAGAATAGAAAGCCCAACATTTCTTATTTCCATCCATTTGGATGTGTATGCTATATTATGAATACTAAAGATCATCTTCATAAGTTTGATTCTAAATCTCAGAAGTGTTTTCTACTTAGATATTCTGAACGCTCAAAAGGCTACAGAGTATACAATACTGAAACTCTTGTAGTGGAAGAGTCAATCAATATCATATTTGATGATAAGCTTGATCTTGAAAAGCCAAAGCAGTTTGAGATTTTGCAGATATAGAAATCTCTAATTCAGATTCTGAAGAACCCATAAGCAAAGTTTCAGAAGATCAAGTTGCTGCTTCTTTAGAGAATCTCAGAATATCCGAAGAGCCAACACTCAGAAGATCTTCTAGACTCAACTCTGCTCATCCAAAAGATGTTATCATTGGAAAGAAGGATGATTCTATCAGAACAAGAGCATTCCTTAAGAACAATGCAGAATGTCAATTTGGTCTAGTATCTCTGATTGAGCTAACTTCTGTTGATCAAGCTCTGGAGGATGCTGACTGGATAATTGCCATGCAAGAAGAACTTAATCAGTTTACAAGGAATGATGTTTGGGATCTAGTTCCAAGACCAAAAGGAATTAACATCATTGGAACTAAATGGGTCTTCAGAAACAAGTTAAGTGAAAAAGGAGAAGTTGTAAGAAACAAAGCCAGACTGGTTGCTCAGGGCTATAGTCAGCAAGAAGACATTGACTATACAAGAACCTTTGCACCAGTGACTAGGTTAGAATCTATTCGTCTTCTAATTTCTTTTGCCACTCAGCATAACATCACTCTGTATCAGATGGATGTTAAGAGTGCCTTCTTAAATGGTTATATAGATGAGGAAGTATATGTCCACCAACCTCCTGGTTTTGAAGACTCTAAGTCTCCAGAACATGTTTTCAAATTAAAGAAATCATTATATGACCTGAAACAAGCTCCCAGAGCTTGGTATGAAATATTAAGTTCTTTCCTTCTGGATAATGGTTTCACCAGAGGACAAGTGGATACAACTCTCTTTTGTAAAACCTTTAAAAAGGATATTTTAATTTGCCAAATTTATGTTGATGATATCATATTTGGAACATCTAATGCTACAATTGGAAAGGAGTTTGCTAAGTCTATGCAGGCTGAGTTTGAAATGAGCATGATGGGAGAACTCGAGTATTTCCTTGGGATCCAGATCAATCAAACTTCTGAAGGAACTTATGTTCATCAGACCAAGTATGTGAAAGAACTTCTGAAGAAGTTTAATCTTTCAGAAAGCAAAGAAGCAAAGACTCCTATGCATCCAATGTGTGTTTTAGGTATGGATGAGGTAATTAAGAAGGTAGATCAGAAGCTCTACAGAGGTATGATTGGATCTCTTCTATATCTTATTGCTTCTAGACTTGATATTCTATTCAGTGTATGTCTGTGTGCTAGATTCCAATCAGATCCTAGAGAATCTCACTTAACAGCAGTTAAGAGAATTCTGAGGTATCTGAAAGGTACTACTAATGTTGGTTTAGTCTACAGAAGATCTGAAGATTACAATCTAGTAGGATTTTGTGATGCTGATTACGTTGGAGATAGAGTTGAAAGGAAAAGTACTTCTGGAAGATGTCAGTTTCTGGGAAGTCATCTGATCTCTTGGTACAACAAGAAGCAAGCCACAATTGCCCTCTCTACAACAAAAGCAGAATATGTTGCTGCTACTGGATGTAGTACACAGATGCTCTGGATGAAGAGTCAGCTAGAAGATTATCAGATATATGAGAGTAACATTCCTATCTTCTGTGATAATACTTCTGCTAAATGTTTATCTAAGAATCCTATCTTACATTCCAAAGCTAAACATATTCAGATCAAACATCACTTCATTAGGGACTATGTTCAGAAGGGTGTTCTTTCTTTAAACTTTGTTGATACAGAACATCAGTGGGCTGATATGTTCACAAAACCCCTTGCTGAAGATAGGTTTAAGTTCATTCTGAAGAATATCAGTATGGATTTATGCCCAGAGTGAAAGGATGAGAAGTTCTGATATATGGATTAGATTTGAAACGCTCAGTTATTTTATTATCATATATTATGAACTTGTTCATCAATTAGATATTCTGGTTTTGTTATTGCTAACGTTTCATATGTCTTAGTTGATTCAGAATTTCTTTTAAAGCAAAACAGCTGTCACCAGCTATTCCAAATGATGAACACGTGTTCATTCTGAAGGGATAAGCATGCAAGTAGTTGATGAGACGCCGCCCTAGGTAACTGTGCAAATCATTTCAAATATCACGTTTTACCCTAATGTCACTCAATATTAAATGCATTTGATTCTCTGCATTCTGTAACTGTTCATTCTCAGAATCTCATTGCATATTTGTTTCAAATCCGTGTCTATTTAAACATCTCTCATAATCTTTTTTACTCTTTTCACTCATTCATCATCCTCATATTTTATGCGTTTCTGCAACCTGTTCTCTCTCTTCTCAAACCCTAAAAAGAAACCATAAAATCTCAGAAGTGCTTCAATGGCTTCCCCTTCAACTCAGAATGTTGGTTCGTCTTCTCAGCAACAACATCAACAAGAACAAGATCAAGAGCAACAACTTGTTCCCCAGATAACCTGTTCGATTCCTTTGGATCAGTTGGAGGTTATTTGCGAATTAATAGTAGATTTTGAAAATCTGGAGAAACATGATGTTCATCTTACATATAATATGGTGTTTCAAGGTTGGGGACCTATGTTCTATGATCTGTGTGGTCCAGTTTATCCAAACCTAGTGAAAGCATTCTGGGTGCATGCAACTGTTATGCCTAAAGCAATTCTCTCCATAGTTCATGGTGAATTCTTCTTAATTACAGAACCCCTCATAAGGAAGTTATTTGGGTTGATGAATGTTGAAGGCGTTACTGAAGCAACTCCAAGAACTGATTGGGATGCTATGTATGCTGAGATCTTTCAGAACGGAAAGAAATCAAAAGAAGTTAAGGATATGAAAACCATCTATAAGGTATGGACGAAGATTCTTCTGGGTCGCTTCTACCACAGAAAATCAACAAGTTCATCAAACTTCGCCAACAAGGATCAACAATACATTATGTATTGTATTGGTAATCAAATCAAGGTGGATCTTCCATACATCGTTTTCAACCACTTGTGGCATGGTGTGAATGATTCAAGAGACGAAATCAGGCTGCAGCATCCAAACAAGATGAGGAATGTTATTCCTTTTGGAAGAACTCTCACAAATCTTCTGGTTCAAACCAAGATTGTTGAGACTCTGGAGAACGCTGGCATAATCAATAATCCTTGCACCATTATTGGGAGTACTCTAAACGCTCTTACTCTAAAGAAAATGGGCATAATCAAGTCAATTGATTATACACCCCAAGCAAATCCAGAAGTTAGAACCAGAAGAGGTCCTGTTCTGGCTGACTTTGAGTTGTTCTTCAAGAATGAACACCCAGAAGTTATTGTCAGATATCTTGCCATGCACAAGGAAGCTGGTTCGGAGTGTGATCCTGTTTGGATAAGCAACCAGAAACTTGATACTGCTAATACTCAAGGTCTAGAAGTAGAGGCAGAAAAAGAACGAAGAACAAAGAGAAAATTAGATCTTCCTACAATCAGTGAAGAACAGAAGGAAGATGAGAAGAAGAAACAGAAGGAAGAACGAGAAGTAGAAAAGAAGAAGCATAAGAAGGATGATAAGAAGGAAGAAGAAAAGAGAAAGAAAAAGAAGAAAGATAAGAAGAGGAAGAAAGAGGAAGAAAAGAAAGAAGAAGAAAACAAGTTAAAAAAGAATGAAGTTGAAAAAGAAAGGCAGAAGGAAGTGGAAAGGGAGAAGGAAAAGTTTAAAGGAAAGCAGAAGATGGTGATACAGAAGGAGAAGATGAGGAAGACTGTTGGAGAAGGACCAGCTAAGAAGAAGCAACTTGGTCCAGGTATTGTCATTTTTGAACCTGATTCTGATTTTGTTTTTATTTCAAAGAGTGTATCAATAGAATCTAACCCAGAAATTCAACTAGAAAAAGCCTCTTCTAAACCACCTCCAACCACCAAAGTTCTCACACCTCCTCCTTCACCCAAGTCTAAAGGCACTACGCCTATTCTTGATTCTGTAACCCAAGCTTCTGAACCTATCTTCGAAGCCACACCCCTTAACACCATCATTCCTCCTCATGCTAATATCTCCACTTCTCAACCTGCTCCTCACCTCAATTTCACCCTGGTAGACACTGCTGAGCTCTCCCCTTTCACACCTTTATCTCCTGAACCCTCTAATTCTGATTATTTCACTCGCCTCATGAATCTATATCCCCGTAAACCTAAACTAACTCCTGATGTTGTGGTTTTAGACTCAGATCATGAAGCTGAATGCTCTCAAACACCCTATTCTGAAACAGAATTTGTTTTGGATAGAGTTCCCCAAGCTTATGCCCTATCATACCCAGATAAGCCAATCTCTTCTCTCCATCTCCAAATACCTAACCCCCTCCAAGAACATCACCTCCTAGACCTTCTGTTGATACACTTTTTGAACTATTAACTCTTAAGGTTAGAACAGGTTTAGATGCTTTGAAGGTTGCACATGATGCCAAACTGGATCATGTTGCTGCTGGCAAGATCTGGAGAACTGTTAGAAGGGAGATTCATTATGACTTTCTGAATCTTCAGAAAGAGTGTCTAGCTGCAGCTCCTGGTCCTTCTGGATATCTTCTGAAGTATGATGATGGAAGATACTACCATCCCATCACCAGCTGTAAACCTCTTGAAGAAAAGGAGTTTGTAGATGAGCTTGCAGAAGAAGAGAATCCTCTGGCTATGGTTGTATGGGAGCCACATCCATACAAGGTTCTGACTGGAGACTTTCGGTTCTTATTCAACTGGCTTAGGGAGCATCCCTCTGATAAAGCACCAAATATGGTATATCTAGAAGTTGAATACTCTCCAGAACCTGTTGCTCCAACACCTCCAGAAAATCTAGCTTCAATTCTTGAAGGTTTAGAACATCCTGCTACAGAAATTCCTGTTGAGGAAAATCAAGGAGATGTTCTTATGATTGAAGCTGCTGCAAATCCTCCTGCTATGGACAATAGCTTTGATGCTGCTTCTGCTGGTCCCTCTGCTTCTGTGATGTTTAACACCATGAAGGAGCTCCAACAGAATCAAGCTAACTTGGCTCTTCGTCTGGACAAGCAAGAGGATACAAATGCTGAGTTCAGATCCTTCATGCAGGATCAGAAGGAAGCTACAAGGAAGCAAGTTGAAGACACTACTAAGATTAAGAACCTTCTGGCTGTCCTAGCTTCTAGGTTTAACCAGTCGTAGTCAGTCTTGCGTCTTAGGGTGTTTTCTTGTTTTCTGCATCTGCTTGAATTGCATCTGATTTTGTACCCTTATCTTCTAATGATTAATCAATGAAAAATTATCTTTTCTTTCTACACTGTGTGTTTTGTTCATCTGAATCTTTATGCTTTTTGATGTTATGACAAAAAGGGGGAGAAATATGATAATTGAATTTGTTTATAATATCAGTTGTTGGGATTAAGTCTCAACATTTCCTAACATTATTTGCAAGATTTTTTCTGTCTTTGATAGCTTTGCAGGAATGAGATATTCTGGTCAAAGCTCAACATGAGAAGCAAATACATGGGAAAGAAATTCTAAGAAGAAGCATGCTCTTAGAGAATTGAAGCAAGCTTAGTGCTCTGAAGCTTCAAGATCAGAAGCAAGAAGAATGCTCTGATACATTTAAGAATGCTCTGATACATTTAAGAATGCTATCAAGTATGCTCTGATACAATCAAGTATGCTATGATTCAATTGATTACAAAGGGAAATTCAAAGCTCTGCAGCTGTCCAATGGAAGCTCTGAAGAGAAACTCTGAATATTCTAAAGTTCTATGCTACGTGAAAGTCTCAACTGAAATGGAAAAATACTCAGGGAAGTCTTTTATTTATGAATTCTTCTAGTATTAATTTCAGGGGGAGATTGTTAATCTCAGGGGGAGACATATTCACACATTCTGATTATATGCTTATGCTATAACTATGTAATGGTCTTTGTTCATCTGATATTCTGGATACAAACTCATATCAATTATATATGTTTTTGTCATCATCAAAAAGGGGGAGATTCTTAGAACAAGTTTTGTTCCGATCAATATTCTGTGTTTTGATGATAACATTATACATGAATTTTGTATAAGATAATGTGGTACTCTAATCCTTTGCATTTTCCATTTCAGGAAGGCTTAAATGCACTTTTGGTCCTTGTAAATTAGCGAGTTTTTGATTTTCGTCCCTGTAAGTTATTTTTTTTGGTTTTAGTCCCTATATCTTACTTTTTGCTTGAGGTTTAGTCCCTAAAGCCAAAATCCGCAGGAATATCTGCAGGTTACCTGCGGATTTTCCTGTGAAATTTCCTGCGGATTTTAATTTTAGGGACTAAAACGAACGCGAAAGTGAAATATAAGGACTAAAACCAAAAAAATAACTTACAGGGACGAAAATCAAAAACTCGCTAACTTACAGGGACCAAAAATGCATTTAAGCCTTTCAGGAAATACATAAAGAGTATGCACAAATCAGCGCTCAGAAGCACTGACTCAGAAGGTTCAGGATGGCTACATCAGAACATGCTCTGGCAAGACATCAGAAGATGGTAAAGCAGAATCAGAACATGAACTCAAAGCATCAGAAGAACGAAATTAGAAGCAGAAGTTCTGAAGTTCTGATTGGTATCACGCTCAAGCTTTTCAAAGTCAGAAGACAAGAAGATGCTCTGCACCAAGCTGTTGACTCTGATATTCAAACGTTGTTATTCTACAAATACGAGTCCAGAAGAAAGTACAAGATGACAGGCTACTAAGTCTAATCTCTGACTGACAAAAGGAACGTTAGAAGCTACAAAAGGCAAAGTCGGTAAAAGCAGGAAAAGCAAGGCTCGAGGTAGTTGACAAAAGTGTGAAACATTAAATGCAAAGCTGTACTATTCACGCAAAGCATTAAATGCTCCCAACGGTCATTTCCTCTCAGCGCCTATAAATAGAAGTTCTGATCAGAAGTAAAGAAGAACACTTGTGCAAAATACTGAAACGCTGTCAAAATCAAAACTCACGAACTTCATCTTCAACCTTAGAAACTCTTGTAATATTTAGTGAGTGTTAAGCTTAGAACTTAAGAGAAATATCATTGTTGTGATTATAGCTTTATTAAAAGCAATCTTACTCTTGTAAACATTATTTTACATTGTTTGTAAAAGTTTCCTAGAGTGATCAAGTTGTGATTTGTAGACTCTAGAAGACTTAGAAGGTTTCTAAGTGGAGATTTCCTAGAGTGATCAAGTTGTGATTTGTATACTCTAGAAGACTTAGAAGTTTTCTAAGTGGATAACCATTGTAATCAGTTGGATTAGTGGATTAAATCCTCAGTTAAGGTAAATCACTCTAAGGGGGTGGACTGGAGTAGTTTCGTTAACAACGAACCAGGATAAAAATAATTGTGTTCATTGTTTTTATCTTATAAGTTTTTGAAGTCACACTTATTCAATCCCCCCTTTCTAAGTGTTTTTCTATCCTTCAAGAAAGATCCTCAGATCACTGCCTAAGTGATTTGCTATGAAGGTGACTGCTATAGAAGAAGCTCAAGACATCAGCAACATGAAGGTGGATGAAATCACTGGTTCTCTACAAACCTTTGAGATGAGTATTTGTGACACTGTTGAAAAGAAGAACAAGAGCATAGCTTTTGTGTCCAACACTGAAGATAATTCAAGATAAATCAATGGTGGAAGTGATGAAAATTTATCAGAAGCCATAGCCATGTTTGGAAAATAATTCAACAGGTTCATTAAAAGGGTTGATCAGAAGTCTAGACCCAATGTCAAGAACACTTCCTATGACATCAGCAAGACATATGACCCTAGCAGAAGATCTAAAGCTGAAAAGAGGCACATTCAAGGCAAAGGGGTTCAGTGCCATGGATGTGAAGGATATGGACACATTAGAGCTGAATGTCCTACCTACATCAAGGAGCATAAGAAAGGGTTGTCTGTCACTTGGTCTGATGAAGATTCTGACAATGAGTTTGAAGAGGAAACTGCAAAACATGTCACAGTTCTAATAAGTGTCTATGCACCTGATGATGATTCCAATGAAGATGAGCTAACCTTTGATGAGCTTGCTGCCTCATACAAGAAGCTATGTGTCAAGAATGCTGAAGTTTGCAAACAAGTGGTGAAGCAAAAGATAATCATAAAGGAATTGGAAACTGAGAAGAATGAACATATTGCAACCATAGACTCTCTCAGTAGTGAAATAAGCATGTTAAACTCCAAACTTGATCAAATGACTAAATCTTTCAGGATGCTGAATAATGGAACTGACACTCTGGAAGAAATTCAGCAGTTTGGATGGGGAGCACGAGACATGTCTGGGGTAGGATTTGTGGCTAAATCAGAATTCACTTCTGGATTCAGGAGATCAAAAACCGAAGCTTACTTGACAAACCAGATGTCACAACATCAAGGAAACAGAAGAAGGAACCAAACAAAGAAGAAATTCTAAAGATGGAGGTGTTACTACTGTGGAAGATTTGGACACATAAAGCCATTATGTTTCAGACTAGTTAGATATCCCAACCAAACACGTCAAGCCAAACCTAAATATGATACTCTTGATAGGAATCAACAGTGGGTGGCTAAGAATGTTGCTATAGAAGCACACAGTTTTATAAGAATTCCTGCCAAGGAAGACTGGTACCTTGACAGTGGTTGCTCAAATCATATGACTGGAAGAAAGAACCTATTAGTAGTCATCAAACTTGATGGCACCAGTTATGTGACTCTTGGTGATGGAGAAATAAGAGAATTGAAAGGTGTTGGCAAGTCAGGATGTCCTGGTGTTCCTAATCTGAATAATGTATTCCTGGTACAAGGACTGACTGCAAATCTTATAAGTATCAGCCAACTGTGTGATGAATGGTTCAATGTCAGGTTCACTAAAGAAGAATGTATTGTCACAAATGGAGAAAATGAAGAAGTCATGAAGGGATTTAGGTCTAAGGATAATTTCTACTTATGGGAGCCTAACACCTCAAACTACTCCTCTGCCTACTCCATGACCAGAGAAGAAATCCAGGATGACTGTCAAGAGGTTGATGAATCTGATGAAGAATCATATGTTGGAGACCTCACCATCAGTGAATTGGCTGCTGGCTTTACTGAGACATGTCTAATGAATCAGAGACTGTGTGCAAAAGTACGGGAGTATAGGAATACTAATAGACTCCTACTAGAAGAAAGAGTAAGTTTCATGGAAGATATTGCTAATTTGAAAATAAAGTTAGAAGACACAAGACCTAACAAACAAGCAACCGGGAAGATTGATACTCTGAAAGAAACTGAGCCAACTATCTCAGGAGCATGTGAGAATGTTACAACAGATGCGTTGACATCAAAATTTGCTAATGAGTCAAGTGTGAGCAATGAGTCAAAAAGCTCCTCTAGTTGAAATGTCAGAGAGAATGATGTAACATCAGTTGGCAACATTGTGAAACTTCAGATCATCAAAAATTGTGTGGCTACTGATCTTCCTATTGCTGATGGTATTACCAAGACCGTAGATGAAAATCACTCTGAAAAGTGAAGGGTACGTTAGGTATTTGCCGCCATACAGAATTATAGCAATTAATCCTATTGGGGGAATACACGTTGGGCTTTTTAAATCCATTATTTGAAACTTCCCCTATTCAGTTTCTTTGTCAAGTTCCATCCTACTCCTATTTCTTTACAAAAGACGGCAACCAACTCTATTGGCTTCAACAATACTTTTCTGAATTTGAAACGCTCTGACACACCCCACAATCGTGTCACAAGAATCTCTCTGAAGGATCTCAAGATGTCTCAACAACCTAATGCTTCCTCTCCAAAGAAAGTGTCTCCCATTTCCGACTCTGCAACACCTAATGAGTCAACTAACCTTAATCGAGTTCTCAATGTATCTCATATAAGGATGATTTGCATTGATGATTTAAAGACTACAAAGCCAAGAACATCACATGCAAGAAGAACTAAGGAGGATGTTCGTACTAAGGGCTCCGATCCCTCATCATCCAACCCCCGTGAGGAACTTACTAAAGAAGGAACAAGATATGTTCATAAATCCATCGCCAATATTGTCAAGTGTATTTTGAATGAAAATCACCAGGTCCCTGGGATATCTGCCTGTTACAAACCGTGATTTCGGATCCTCCCAAGAGCAAAAGTGATGATGACGATGTTCACACTACTGGTAGTGACATTCACATGACTGAAGAGGAGAATAATGAAGATGTTCAAGAAGATGCCGATAATACCAATGTCACTGAGGATGTTAATGACATTGGAAATTCTGAAGCTGATGATAGTCCAAGGGCAGATGTTGATACAGGTACAAATGTTGTGGATTTAGATGATTACTCTGACAATGATTTGGTTGCTACTGTGAACCCTAGTGTAGCCAAAAGGCTCATGACTAGGAGAAAAGGCAAAGTTGTGATTCAGAATTCTCCTGTGAAGAAGGCTGATGTTAAAAGCCCTTCCAAAGACTCTGTCAAGAAAAAGAGTACCTCTGCAGGACCTATAAAGAGCAGAGTTGTGGCTAAAAGTGTTGGTGTTGGTCCCTCAAAATCTTGAAGCAAGGTTGTTCCAAAGAAGAGGAAGGCAAGAGCTGTTGAAGAATCTGAGTCTGATGTTGAAGTGAATGTCCCTGACATTCCATTAAAGAAGCCCACAACTAGAAAGCTTGTTGCTAGTGTGCCTGAAGTTCCCATTGACAATGTATCTTTTCACTTTGCTACAAGTGTAAATAGGTGGAAGTTTGTGTATCAAAAGAGACTGGCCCTTGAGAGGGAATTGGCTCAAAATGCTCGTGATTGTAAGGACATAATGGAGTTGGTTCAGGCTGCAGGCCTAATAAAAACTATTGTCCATATGAGTAAATGCTATGAAATGTTGGTGAAAGAGTTCATAGTGAACCTCTCTGAAGAGTGTGCTGACAAAAGATCTAAGGAATTCAGAAAAGTGTTTGTAAGGGGCAAATGTGTTAACTTCTCTTCCACTGTGATAAACAACCTCTCAGGAAGGTCTTATGAAGCTCAACCTGAGCTTGAAGTCTCTGATAACAAGGTGTGCCAAGTTATCACTGTTAACCAAGTCAGGATCTGGCCTTTGAAAGGAAAATTGTCTGCCAGTAAACTAAGCATGAAGTATGCAATGCTGCATAAGATTGGGGCTGCTAATTGGGTGCCAACAAATCACAAGTCTAATGTCTCAACTGTTCTTGGAAGATTTATCTAAGCTGTTGGTACAAAAGCAAAGTTTGACTATGGTACCTACATTTTTTAGCAGACCATGAAGCATGCTGGTAGCTACAGTGTAAAAGGCCCTATAGCATTTCCTTGTCTCATATGTGACATCATCTTAAACCAGCACCCTGTCATCTTGGTTGAAACTGATTCTATTTGCAAAAGGGAAAGTGCTGTCTTTCTATTAAAAATGGTTTCAGGGAACGCATGTCCCAGACATTGTCATGACATCGGCTGAGACATCCAAGAGTGGATCATCAGCCAGTAAAGCTGAAGTCATAGCAATGTTGAAAGAGACTTACAAAGAGCTTGAGGCAAGGAAGATATCTCTTGAGAAGATGATCAGCAATCTAGAGAAGGACGGTAATGAGGATTTTGCAGGTGCTACGGGGATAGAAGCACAAGATGAATAAGAAGAGGGAAGAGACTCTGAGGAAGATGTTGAAGAAGGAAATACCAGTCCAGCTGATGGCTCAGATGAAGAAAGTGATGCAGACAACTCTGGTGGGTCTGAATATGAAGATTAAAAACAGCTGGTGGTGGTGATGTTTTTTTTGTTGTTTTGGTTTTTTTATGGATTTTATTCTGGTCTGTACTTATTTGCATATTAAGGTTGCTTTGACAACAATTCTGATAGCTTATTTTGTGTTGATCTATTTGATTGTGTAGTATAGCAATTTATTTTTGTTATACTTGACAACTGTTCCTGTGGTATGGTTGTAGTAGTAGTTGTGGTTGGTGTATGCATGCTGATGGTACTAGTAGTGATTGCATGTTTGTGTGGTATGTTGTATTGTATTAGCTCTGATTGTGTGTGGTTTCTGCTGCAAGTGTTTCTCTGATGTGGTGACAAGATGTTTTAGCCAAAAATTTGCCAAAGGGGGAGATTGTAGATGTTTTCAAGTTGGCTGCATTTATGGTAAAGCATACCTGGGTGTTTAATGTCTTGACAAATTTCATTACATGCTTTAGATGGTGTTATGCATGTTGCATATGTTTAAGCTAATACTGGTTTTTAGTGAATTTCATGACCGATGTCATGACATCCATGTTTGACTATTATGTTTCCTGATTTCTTTCAGTCTACAATTTAGGAAACATTTTATTGTGTGCTGAATATTTCTCCTAGAAGATCTCGTATACAGCATATTCTGTAACAGCCCAATGATGTGTGAATTAGGTTAACCCTAATTTGTTCTCTTGGAAATACCGAGGCCCAAGAGCTGCATATAAGAAGACTGCAATCCTAATTTGGAGCGCCGAGATTTTTAATTGTGAAGAACCATAGTTATGTGTCTGTGTTTTTAGTCTCTTGTACTCTAAGCAATTGTCTTTCGATGATTGTATTGGAATTGGTTGTTTATGTATTTTGTCACTCTAAGCTTTTAAGCACGAGTGTGTGTCTCTTGATTGAAGCTTTTAAGCAAGATCAAGGTGTGTTTTGGAAGTGTGTCTTCTCTCTTTTGATTAAAGTCTGTTTGTAATCACAGTTGTGATTGAGGGGGGTGAGTGGAGATACTCAGGTCTAGGATTAGATTGGAATTGCATTGGGTAGGTCTTAAGTGAGGAGTTGTAAACGGGGGAGTTTAGCTCTGAATTAATACTGCTTATATTGGAATCCCTCCCTGGGTAGGTCAGAAGACAAGAAGATGCTCTGCACCAAGCTGTTTGACTTTGATGATATTCAAATGTTGTTTACACAAACATCAGATCAGAAGCAAGTACAAGATGGCAGGCTACGCTGACTGACAAAAGGAACGTTAGAAGCTATTAAAGGCAACGTCAGTAGACACAGCGAAAGCAAGGCTCGAGGTAGTTGACAAAAGAGTGAAACATTAAATGCAATGCTGTACGGATCATGCAAAGCATTAAATGCTCCCAACGGTCATCTTCTCAAGCGCCTATAAATAGAAGTTCTGATGAGAAGCTGAATACAACACTTTGCGCAAACATACAGAAACGCTGTCAAATTCAAAAAGCTCTCAAACTTCATCTTCAACCTCACTACATTGCTGTTGTAATATCTTAGTAAGATTAAGCTTAAACTTAAGAGAAAAATCACAGTTGTGATAATAGCTTATTTAGAAGCATTGTAACTCTTATAAGAATTTGTTTACATTAAGTTGTAAGAACTAGGGAAGATCAAGTTGTGATCGGATTCTCTAGAAAGTCTTAGAGGGTATCTAAGCAGTGGGTTCCTAGAGTGATCAGGTTGTGATCAGAATACTCTAGAAGACTTAGAGGTTATCTAAGTGGAAAACCATTGTAATCTTGTGTGATTAGTGGATTAAATCCTCAGGTGAGGTAAATCACTCCAAGGGGGTGGACTGGAGTAGTTTAGTTAACAACGAACCAGGATAAAAATCATTGTACAAATTGTTTTTATCTTACAAGTTTTAAAGCTACACTTATTCAAACCCCCCCCCCCCCTTTCTAAGTGTTTTTCTATCCTTCAATAACATCCAGTAAGACATCGTGTGTGAGTTACTAGAATTTTCAATGATGACAAAACCTTTACTTTCAGTTCTGAAATTTTGTATATATGTGAGACAATTTCCTCTTTTAGATGTATAGTCTCCCCCTGAATTATATATTTCCCTTAAAGGTATAATCTCCCTCTTAAGGTATGACTCCCGCTGAAATAAGTATTTTAAAGAGCAATATAATTGATAACTTCCCTTAGTGTTTTTCTCTTCAGCGCATTCCTTCAAAAGATTGGATAAGATGGTATATGTTGTGGCGCTTTTCTCCAGTAAATTGATTATTTCAGCTTTGTACTTTCAGAAGATCTTTGTTGGACTTTTTTCCAGAATTTGCACTTGTTCATTAGTGATCTTATATATCTTCAGAACATCTTTCACACTTTCTTCTTTAGATTTGTTCTTTGTAGTTCAGTGTAATATTCTTTTTTTAAAATATTGAATTTGTACCTGCATTACTTTTAGAAGAATTTTTTTTGCACCTTTCGTAAACTTTGGTACTTTAGTACTTGTTAGTAATGTTTGAGATATTTTAGATAAATGTACTATTATACTCTAATCTCTTCTTCAAAATTTCATTCCTACTTCCTCCCCCTTTTTGTCATAATAAAAAAATGTATGATAATGTATGAGATATGTTTAGTCAGGTAGAACTGTTATAAGCATTAAAAAATCATATTATCCTAGACAGAAAAAAATATTCATTGATAAGAAAAGATGGATACAGACTCAAGGACACTGACAGCTAGTAGCTAGACTCATAATAGCCTCCATGAAAGAAAAAGCGATTACCACGCTCAGCATACAGTGCTTCTCTTTTGTTCAGAAGTTCTGAGATGCGAAGCTTGTTCACTATTCCTGCAGATTCAAAACATGCTGACAGGATTCTTCCATAGGGTATGAAGAATTCTTGACCACACTTGAAAGCAGTTAGAGACTATCTCACGTGTCCAAATATGATCCCGGCAATATTTACGGGTTTACTTGACTCCAGGCGATTGATCAAGAACCTATCTCTAGCATGTAGGATTTTATGGAATTTTCCTCGAGGAATGAAGTTTGAGAGAATCATCCTAAACCAGACTTGTTTGGATGAAGAGAGGTAGTAGGGATTGTTTCTAAGACGACGAGCTAGTTTACTTAAGTTGGTTGGAACAACAAAAGCATTAGCATAGTCAAAGACAGTGAGACATGTAGCATTATTCCTAGCTGGACATCCAATTACTTCAGCAATGGATGCTTCAGAAATTGTAAAATGAATTCCATGAATGGAGGAAGTAATATTCAGGTTATCTTCATTGACTGAAGCATTTTCCCAGAAGTTTTTGACAAGATTTGGAAGGACAAAACCATTTAGGAGAGAAATGTAGGATTCCCATCTTTGTTTGTGGCAGAGGTTGATGTAATAGTTGTCTCTTTTGGCTAGCCATAGGTTTTGTTCTTTTATGACAGAGAGGGCTGTTTGAGATGACATGATGGAAAGAAGTTTTAATGAAAGAATAAACTGACACGAATTTAATAGATGGATGTTAGAAAACTATTGATAAACGAAGACTTTTATAGAGGATTTATGAGAAGAGAAAACGTTTGGACTAGGTAATCAATGTATAGACTCACATGCATTATGGAAAAAAGGAGAGAAATGTTTCAATGGCCAAGAAAATAGTAGCGTTATGATTGAAGACATTTTAGGGATAGCATAGAGAAATTAATGCAACTGTTACCAATGACTTATTACTCATTTTGCTTTACACGCACGACCTTTCAGATATTTGAACATGTGCTCAATTTTTTCAGGTTCACGTGGATCGGAGGTTTTATTTTCTGAACTTCTGACTCTTCTGAGAAGACAAACTTCTGAACCGAGTAGGTCAGATATTTCTAGATGATAACTTGTAACTAGTCATATTTCAGATAGTTCATCTTGCACTTCAGAACTTAACCAAGATTTCATACAGGGCATAATTCCATACTAATATTCTTTAGAATGAACTTGAATCTATCTTCAGAAAGTGGTTTTGTGAAAATATCAGCCCGTTGGTGGCCTGTATCAGTAAAATTTAAGCTTAATATCCCTCTCTGAACATATTCCCTGATGAAATGATGCTTAATTTCTATGTGTTTAGCTTTAGAGTGAAGGATAGGATTTTTGGAAAGACATATAGCAGATGTATTATCACATAAAATAGGAATCTTACGCTCATAGGTGTGATAATCTTCTAACTGACTCTTCATCCAAAGCATTTGAGTGTTACATCCTACAGCAACAACATATTCTGCTTCTGTAGTTGATAGTGCACTGGTGGCTTGCTTTTTGCTATACCAGGAGATCAGATTATTTCCTAGAAAATGACAGCTTCCAGATGTACTTTTACGTTCTATTCTATCTCCAGCAAAATCCGTATCACAATAACCTACTAAGTTAAACTCTTTGGATTTTCTATAACATAGTCCAACATTAGTAGTACCTTTCAGATACCTTAGAATTCTCTTGACAGCAGTCAAGTGTGATTCTTTAGGATCTGATTGGAATCTTGCACATAAACAAACACTAAACAGAATATCAGGCCTAGATGCAGTTAGGTAAAGTAGTGATCCGATCATACCTCTGTAGAGCTTCTGATCTACCTTCTTACTTACCTTTTCTTTGCCTAAGATGCAAGTAGGATGCATTGGGGTCTTTGCTTCTTTACTTTCTGATAATTTAAATTTCTTTAGAAGATCTTTGACATATTTTGCTTGATGTATGTAAGTGCCTTCAGAAGTTTGGTTTATTTGTATTCCTAGAAAGAATTTAAGCTCACCCATCATGCTCATTTCAAATTCTTCCTGCATAGACTTAGCAAATTCTTTTCCAAGAGAGATATTAGAAGTTCCAAAGATAATATCATCCACATATATTTGAAAAATTAAGATATTATTTTTGAATGATTTACGAAAGAGTGTTGTATCAACTTTCCCTCTTGTGAAACCTTTATCTAGAAGAAATGAATTGAGTCGTTCATACCATGCTCTGGGAGCTTGTTTTAAACCATATAAAGATTTCTTTAATTTAAAAACATGTTCAGGATATATAGAATCTTCAAAACCAGGGGGTTGATGAACATACACCTCTTCTTCGATGTAACCATTTAAAAATGCGCTTTTAACATCCATTTGATATAGTGTTATGTTAAATTTAGCAGCATAGGCAATTAATAATCTAATTGACTCTAACATGGCGACTGGGGAAAAGGTTTCATTATAGTCAATACCTTCTTGCTGACTATACCCTTGAGCAACCAGTCGTGCCTTGTTTCTAATGACTTCTCCTTGCTCGTTCATTTTGTTTCTGAATATCCACTTTGTTCCAATTATGTTGAATCCTTCAGGTCTTGGAACCAGATCCCATACGTCATTTCTGGTGAATTGATTTAGTTCTTATTGCATGGCAATAATCCAATATGTGTCTTGAAGAGCTTCATCTACTGAGGTTGGCTCAATCATTGACACTAATTCAAATAATGGATTTTCATTATTTCTTAGAAAAGCTCTAGTTCTGATAGGATCATCTTTCTTGCCAAGGATAACATCTTCTGAATGATGAGTAGTTAGTCTTGGAAATCTTTTATGAGGGTTTTCTTCAGTTAGTCTCATGTTCTCCATGGTTGATGTGATTTCTGATGCATCTTTATCTTCTGAATCATTAGGATTTGAGAGTTATTCTTCTGTATATGCAAAAATTTTAGTCTGCTTTGGCTTTTGATGGCCAAGCTTGTCATCAAATCTGATATTGATTGATTCTTCAACAATTAATGTTTATGTATTATATACTTTGTAGCTTTTTGAGCATTCATAATATCCTAGCAGAAGACATTTTAGAGCCTTAGAATCAAACTTGTTCAGATGTTCTTTAGTGTTAAGGATAAAGCAAGTACAACCAAATGGATGAAAATACGAAATGTTAGGTTTCCTATTCTTCCATAATTCATAAGGAGTCTTTTCAATAATAGGTCTTATGGACACTCTATTTTGAATATAGCATGCAGTGTTTACTGCTTCTGCCCATAAATGCTTAGCCATATTGGCTTCATTAATCATTGTCCTAGCCATTTCTTGTAATGTTCTGTTTTTACGCTCTACAACCCCATTTTGTTGAGGTGTTCTAGGACAGGAGAAATTGTGAGAGATTCCATTTTCTTTAAAGAGCTTCTCAGAGAGATGACTCTCAAATTCTCCTCCATGATCACTCCTAACCTTAATGATTTTGGATTCTTTTTCATTTTGTATTTGATTACAAAAATCAAGGAATACATTATGTGTTTCATCTTTATGTTTTAAGAATTTAACCCATGTCCATCTGCTGTAATCATCTACAATGACCAGTCCATATTTCTTACCTCTTATTGATGCTGTTTTTACTGGACCAAATAAATCAATATGTAGAAGTTCTAAAGGTCTGGAAGAAGAAATAACATTTTTAGTTTTGAAAGAGGTTTTTGAGAACTTTCCTTTATGACATGCTTCACAAAGAGCATCTGAGGTGAACTTTAGATTGGGGAGTCCTCTTACCAAATTGAGTTTGTTGAGTTGAGATAATCTCTTCAAGCTAACATGACCCAATCTTCTGTGCCAAACCCATTGCTCGTCATTTACAGACAGAAGACAAGTTACTTTCTGAGATTTTAGATCAGAAAGATCAATCTTATAAATGTTATTCTTTCTCTTACGAGTAAAAAGGATTGATCCGTATTTTTGACTTACAACCTTGCAAGACTTTTGATTAAAGATTATATCATATCCATTATCACTTAATTGACTAATAGACAACAGATTATGAGCTAATCCTTCAACAAGTAAAACATTAGTTATAGAGGGAGAGTTACCATTACCAATAGTTCCTGATCCAATGATCTTTCCCTTTTGGTTCCTTCCAAATCTAACATCTCTGCCAGATTCAAGTTCCAAGCTTTGGAACATAGACCTTCTTCCCTTCATGTGACGCGAGCATCTAGAGTCCAGGTACCTGACTGGTGTTTTGACTTCACTGCTAAGGACATCTGCAACATAGATCATTTTCTTCTTAGGTACCCATATACTTTTGGGTCCTTTGATGTTAGTGTGCCTGAAGCTTTGTCTTAGCTTAGGTTTAGCACAAAATTTTTTAGAGTAGGATGTATATTTGATGTCATGAGTGTGACCATAGTTAAAATGTGTGTGCAGAGGTTTGTATTTTATCTCCATATCATCAACCGGTTTAGGTAGATATGGTTCCTTACCCTGAGGTGTTTTGTAGCCAATTCCAGTTCGATTTCTTCTACTAACACCATAAATCATTAAGGCTATTTTGCTTCTGTTTATGCTTTTAACAAAAAACATTTGAAAACTATCATCATATTCTTCTAGAATATCAGATTTTACAGTGATGTCTGAATTAAGGGTTTTTGTTTCCCTTTCTTCTATGAGTTGTGTATTGTTATTTTTAAGTTCAGTATTTTCTTGTTTAAGTTTCTTTGTTTCAGTTAACAGTTCAATCTTTTGCCTTTTAAATCTTTTTCTTAATCTATTGTGTCTTCCTAAGAGTTCTCATAAACTTTCTTCAAGCTCTTTTCTAGTGAGTTCAAAAATACCTCATTTGTTTCAGCTTCTGAGTCTGAGTCATTTTCTGTGGTGGCCATGTATGCTATGTTTGCATGTTCATTTTCTGAGTTGTATTCGTCTTCAGATGATTCAGAGTCATCCCAAGTAGCCATCATACTTTTCAGCCTTTCAAATCTTTTCTTAGGCCTTTCTTTTTGCAGTTTAGGACATTCACTTTTGAAATGTCCTGGTTCATTGCATTCATAGCGCACATTGCTTCCTCTGTTTGTCCTTTCTATATTCAGAGGTTTCTCCTTTATATTTTGGTCTTCTCAAGTTTCCGAACTTCCTTTGCTTTCGCCTCCAGAGTTGATTTACTCTTCTGGTTAGAAGAGACAACTCGTCTTCTTCCTATGATCCGAACTCACTTGAGCATTCTTCCCTAGCCTGCAGAGCATTAGTTTCAAATTTTGTAACAGATTTAAGAGCTATAGTCTTACCTTTCTTTTGTGGCTCATTTGAATCGAGCTCAATCTCATGACTTCTTAACGCACTGATAAGTTCTTCAAGGGATACTTCGTTAAGATTCTTTGCAACTTTGAACGCTGTAACCATTGGCCCCCATCTTCTTGGTAGACTTCTGATAATTTTCTTTACATGATCAGCTTTGGTGTATCCTTTGTTTAGAACTCTTAGACCAGCAGTCAAGGTCTGGAATCTTGAGAACATGGCTTCGATAGTCTCTTCATCTTCCATCTTGAAAGCTTCATACTTCTGGATTAGTGCCAGAGCTTTTTTTTTGACTTGAGCGTTGCCTTCATGAGTCATTTTGAGTGACTCAAATATATTATGTGTCGTATCTCTGTTGGTGATTTTCTCATATTCTGCTTGTGAGATAGCACTTAGTAAGATAGTTCTGGCTTTGTGATGATTTTTTAATTTCTTCTTTTGTTTATCTGTCACGTTCTTCATTGCTATCTTTGCACCTGCATCTTCAGGATGGTTGTATCCATCTACTACAATGTCCCATAGGTCAGGATCTTGTCCTAGAAAGAAACTCTCTATCCTATCTTTCCAATATTCAAAATTCTCTCCATCGAACACAGGAGATTTTGTGTAGCCATTGTTGTTTAAATCATTCGCCATAGTGTTTTCCTTCTGGATCTTTTTCTAACACGGTTAAGTGTTTGCACCCAGAACCAGGCGCACTGATACCAATTGAAGGTTGAGAAAACACTTAGAAGGGGGGTTGAATAAGTGGTTCTTTTAAAAAAAACTTGATAAAAGAAAGATAAGCGGAACTCAGTTATTTTTATCCTGGTTCACCTTCTGAATCAAGCTACCTCCAGTCCATCCTCAACAAGGTGATTTACCTCTCTCAACGAGGACTTAATCCACTATAATCAGAACCTGATTACACTTGCACGACCAAGTGCCGTGACTCACAATACAGTGCACAAGCCCAACTGCTGGTGACTATCAATCCTGCACAAACCAACTGTTTGTGACTAACCAATTTCTAAGACTCAACTAGTCCTAGACTTCTTGAGACTTCTGACCCAACTGGTCTCTCTATAGTTATCACGTAACTTCTGATGACAGTGTATAGTATTGCTTCTAGAAAGCTATAATCACCACTGTGATATTTCACTAAGATAAAGTACAAATTTAATGAACTCTGAGAATGAATATGAAACTTTGCTTCAGAGAGTTTTTCTTCACACTTGATGATTTTTTAAGAAAAATGATGTTCTCGTTTGTGATTGTTGTATTTGATTCAAGAGATCATGAGTTTATATATAGACCCAGGATTTTTTTCCCGTTAGCTTCAACTCCTTTTTGCAGCATTAAATGGTTTGCGTGTTCGTCTCAGCTTTTGTTTTCTTCCAAGGATTTGCATGTGGATAGCTTCTTCAATCAATCTTGGGAATTGCACTTTTGGAGTGTTGCAGCCGTTTTACTAATGATTATGTTTTGAACGGCTTTATTTTGAATCAGTCTTCGTGATCTTCTAATTAGATGTGTATTTCAGCTTCTGTTGTAGAGATATACTTTTATGATCTTATGTTCAGCTTGTATTTCAACTTTTGTTGTAATTGTATTCTTTCATGATCTTCTGTTCAACTTTGTATTTCAACTTCTGTTGTAAGTGCATTCTTTCATGATCCTTTGTTCAGCTTTGTATTTAAACTTTTGTTGTAAGTGTATTCGCAGCGGTTTTGGTGCAGTATCAGAAGTTTCCTTGACGACTTAAGTATCTCTTGCATTTATCCAGCTTTACGTTAATTCCAAGTTCTTATTGTGCTGGTACTGGTACATCTTCTGAAATCAGAAATATATGATTAGAGTACCATGTTTTCTTATACAAAATTTATTCGTTGTTATCATCAAAACACTAATATATTATTAGAACCAAACTTTGTTTTAACAGTATATTGATTTCATCCTTGGCTTGGTAGCCCCCAGAGTAGGAAGGTTGTTCCGAACTGGGTAAACAATTTCTTGTGTCATTTACCTTTGTGCTCTATTTTTTGTTACTGCTACCATCTTGTTCCATAGTATTTATCAACAGATATTTGTGTCGTAACATCTCATTGAAATCACATATCTGATACCAAAATTTCAATTGGTATCAGAGCAGGCATCCTGCTATGCATCTGGGTGAGATCTAGGGAAGTTACTTTCTGGTACGATAAACAAGGAAGGAGGATTTTTTAATAGACCATCTGTTCTGAATGGAAGCAATTATGACTACTAGAAACCACGTATAATGGCCTTCTTGAAATCTTTAGACAGCTGGGCTAGGAAGGCAGTTTTGAAAGGTTGGAAACATCCTGTCATTGTGGGAGCAGATAAACAACCCACTACTGAGCTAAATCCTAAAGAATACTAAAGTAAAGAAGAGGATGAACTAGCTCTTGGAAATTCCAAAGCCTTGAATGCCATATTAAATGGAATTGACAAGAACATCTTCAGGTTGGTGAACACATGTGAAGTAGACAAGGATGCATGGGAAATTCTTAAAACGGCTCATGATGGCACATCCAAAATGAAGATGTCAAGACCCCAGCTGCTAATCACTCAATTTGAGAATCTAAGGATGAAGGATGATGAAAGTATTCACGACTTTTATATGAATGTTCTTGAGATAGCTAATGCGTCTAGTGCATTAGGAGAAAGGATACTATAAGAGAAACTGGTGAGAAAGATGCTAAGGTCCCTTCCCAAGAGATTTGACATGAATGTGACTGCCATCGAATAAGCTCAAGCCATTAACCATATGAGATTAAATGATCTAGTAGGATCTCTTCAGACATTTGATTTGAGCATTAATGATAAAGCTAAAAAGAAGAACAAAAGCATATCTTTTGTAGCCAACACTGAAGATGGAAATGAGGAATGTGTTATGGGTTCAGATGAAGGAATATCCAATGCCATTGTACTGCTTGGGAGACAATTTAACATGGTGATAAAGCATATGGGCAGGAATCCAAGATCAAATGTCCAGAACAACTCATATGAAATTCACAATTCAAATGATGATGGAATAAGGAAAGTTAAAGAAAAAACCTCCCAAGAAAAGGGTATACAGTGCTATGAATGTGAAGGTTTTGGACACACTAAACCTGAGTATCCTACATATCTTAAGAGACAGAAGAAGGGCCTATCTGTAACTTGGTCTGAAGAAGACTCTAAAAATAACCTTGAAGACAAATCTGCCAAACATGTAAATGCTTTAACAAGCATATGGACATCCGATGATGGTGATTCAATATATGATGATCTAGCTGCATCATACAGAGAACTGTGTCTCATAAGTGCTGAATTATGTCAAGAAAGGGAGAAACAAAAAGGTCTAGTATGCCAACTGAATGCAGAAAAGAAAGAACATCTGAGGACTATCTCTGGATTGGAAGAAGAGGTGAGCTCTCTAAATTTTGAACATGACAAAGTTCAAAAGTCAGTTAGAATGCTTAATAATGGGTCTGACTCGCTTTATGAAATTCTTTAACTGGGAAAATGACAGGGGGCATGAGTGGCCTAGGGCTAAGTGAGAAAAAGAGTCAACTCTAGATTCTAGTCATCCCAAGACCGAATCAAAGATGTTAAATCAAATGTCTCAATATTTTGACAGGAAGAGTATGACATTTGCCTCGACCTCAGAAAATTCAAAAACCAAAGAAGAGATGAACCCTTAAAGCTCATCCGACAATTTCTCTCTATTGAGAAAGCAGTTCAACAACATATCAAGGAAGCCCGGTTGAATCATGAAGGGTATGAACAAGGAAAACAAATCATATACCTCGAGAAGCATGGGGAGGCTCAACTGTGTCATGGTCCACGAAAAGGTTCAAATGAGAATACAGAAAGAAAATAGTCAAACATGAAGATATCATGACTAAAGCATGTGAATCTGACGAAGAAACTGATCAGTCTGATACTGAGTCATATGTTGGAGAACATACTGTAAGTGAACTTGCAGCAGGACTCTCAGAGACGTACTTAGAGAATGAAAAACTACATAAGAGAGTTATAGAGCACAAAAATGTTACTGCTCTGCGTCAGGATGAGAAAAAGAAGCTTTTGGCAATCATAAAGGATCTTAAAGAAGATGGTGTGTTGTTAAACTCAAACCAACACAACATGGCTCAAATGAGAAGGAGGTCAAGTACTGATGAGAATCGTCGAAATGAAAAAAAAACACTAAGAAAACCAGAAATCTTGACACTAGAGTCCAAGTTAGGATGAAGGAGGCCTCTCAAAGGCAGGAGCAGAAGATGTCGAGACCTGTGTCCCAACATCTGAAGATAGCACAAAAAACTGTATATGTTTGAGGATTCCAAAGTCATATTTCTCAAGATCCAAAAGGGAGGGAACTGTGACCTCACTAGGCCCAAGGAGATAGTGGACTCTACAGATATGATCATCAGTGACTCTTTCAGAAAAGAGAACACTTTTAAGACAACTAAAGCACCAGTTGAGGTGACTACTGCTGAAGATGTCTCGACATCCGATACCGAAATTGGAGAATTTTGTACAAACGTTGAAGCTAAAGAAACTCAGATAGCTGTCAGAGAAATAGTTCCCAGAATGCAAAAAGATCATCCTCAAGAACAGAGGTTCAAAGTTCCCAGTCAAAGAGCTATTTCTAGGTCGAGGGAAGGTTCTTCAAGTCCCAGTTGTGCCTCAAATTATGTGAATAAAATAGTGACCAATGAGTCCTGGGTTAATGGCATGGAAGCTGAACTCAATCAGTACAAGAGGAATGAGACATGGAACCTGGTCCTAAGACATGATGAGGTGCACGTCATAAGTAAGCAAGACATTGCCTCCAAAGTTAAAGTGATTCTTGATTTCTAGAGTGGTTGTCCAGGTGAATACCAAAGTAAAGAGGTTTATATCAGTGATCACTCAGTTCTTGAACTCACATTCAAGCTAATAATAAGTATGTGTGAGACGAATCAAGATCCGAGGGCATGGCATATGATGTTGACTGAACCCCAAGTCAGTCATGGATATGGAGAGAATGAAACTGAAAAAGCTCTCTGTGTCAAGGAAGGCTCGAGAAACTATGCCCAGGTATGTATAGGTATCAAAGGGATGTCAGATGAAATGATCCAACATCTTGTCAAACATATGCAATTAGGGTCAGATATGAGCCTTGTGGACAGAGTGACTCAATCTCTAGGAGCGCGAGTTAAACAGATGGAAAAATAAATTCTCTATTGTTAAAACAAGTGTGCAAAGAACATTGTGTGGAGACTTGGTCTGGAGAGTACCAGTCATGGAGGAATTCCTATCTCCATTCACCAGAAATGTTCTAAAGATGAAGAAGGAGTAAGTGTTTGTCAGAATCTGCATCAAAGCATGACTAGGAGGCTTCTACATTTTACTGCAACTGGATCAGATATAGCTTCAGAAATTTGTGGTTGTATTAGAGGTCAAGAAGGACCCAAGATGAACCACCGCAATCAAGCCCAAGTAATTCTTGATTCAGTATTGAGTACAAATGAAGCACTATATTCCTATGATTCAGACTGTATTCTGGTATAATGTTATGACGAAGATCAGGCTAACAGTGCTGCTGATAGAAACAATACTTCTGAAGAAGTTTATCTTTTGGAAAATAATGTCTCCTGGCTCAGTGACAAGCAAAATTGTGTCCCTCTTCCTATGGATGAAAAAGTTGGTGCTCAACAGATGGTGTCTAAGGATAATGCTCCTCTAAATGTCATGACATTGTCATGTGACAACTTGAGTGTCCTCAATGCTTACAAGGATTCTAGTCAATCTAGGATGATCAAGAACATCAATATAGGTCATTGTAGCAACCTGCTCTCTAAAAATTAAAGATTAGAGTCGCCACCTATTCTGCCAGGACAAATAGGAAACCCTACGAAGTTTTAAAGAATTACGGGTAAGTTATTATAATCAGGTTAACGGAAGGTGTTAGGCACCCTTAACCCTTTCCTAAGGTTTGCATTTAAGTTTTGTAAGAGTATTATGGTAAGGTTTGTATTTCAACGTAGATAATCATATAAAAGTCAATTAGGGTTAACAGTAAGATTGAACCTAATTAAGATTTTGGGGATGGGGACTCGCCTTGTTACCAAGTGCCTATGTACCTCCTTAGGGAGGATCAGAGTCAACATAGTTCGGGGCGGGTTGTACGCCTTAGATTTAATACGAATGTGTTGAAGGTATTTTGAATTACCGTACGCAGTTTAGTAATTGTCGCAGTTTTTGAAATTCGCAGTTTGTGAAAGAGACATATTTTGATGTGGCGTACAACCCTGATTAATATTTTAAACCTTAATATTGTTAATCGCGTGGATCAATAGCTTTGATCAACATAAATAACAAATTAAAATAAGGTGAATTTTATTGCTACCTATCATAACCAATTGATTTGGTTCAAACAAACAGCAAATTGAATTTGATTCGTATAAGTTATTTAATTGTTTAAGTTGATTAATTTTATTATTAACCATCGCGATCGGTTAGTTCAAACAAAAAAATTAATAAATTGGATCCTGATTTATAAACCTCACTTAGCTTGACAAAATTAATTTTGTCGCTAATCATTGCAATCGATTGATTCGATTAAAACGATTAGAAAATAAACCCCTAAAATAAAAAATAAAAAAATGCTAATGTTATTATTATTATTATATAAAATATGCTTTCCACCAACGCGATTAGTAAATATAATCAAATCGAAGAAAAGTCATAAAAAAAACCAATTTAAACCAAACCAATTAACATTAACAAATAAATTAATTTTAATTTCATTTTCGCAGAGGGGTGTATTCTTTAGTTAATGGGTAATTCAAGGGGTGTAAAAAGCATTGGGCTAGGCCCATGAATGTCATGGATCCGTTGGATCCAGTGGGGTGAAGGTGTATGAGGGTGTGGTGTACGCTCATGTCTAATGTCCGCTCGATCTAGATCTGATAGCTTCAGATCAAGATCAAGAATATCTAAGGGTTTGCATGCGCTTTTGTTGGGGGATCCACGCTAAGGGATGTGCATTGGATGAAAGTATCCAACGACGATCAGATGGCCACGCGTCTCTCATCAGGAAACTTACCTCGTTTATTTAAACAGAGATCTGAGCCGATGGCTCATTTTTTCCTCTCCTTTCTCTCTCTTCACTCTCAGCTTCTCTCTTTTCTCTCACACGAACCCAAAGAAACCCAGGAACCCACCCCCCGAACCACCGTAAATTGCCTTGGGAGCCACCACCATGCCCAATTTTCTGATGAATGTTCATCGGAACATTCATCCCCAACCCAGATTTCAAGAAAAACACCAAAACCCAGATGAAGATCCTCTTGATCTTCATCTTCAACCTACCTCCAAACCCTAACCCTATGAACCCTAACCCCAATGATGAACCCTAACCCTTAATTAAAACCCAAATTCATGTAATAAATAACCAATCAAGCATGCAAATCAAGAGAATTAAGCTACGTGGATTGAGTTGTGTTACCTTTTGTATTCTGTTTCAGGAACGTGTATGCTCCCTCCCTGATCCCTCTCTTTCTTCTTGTTTGCAGGTTCGATCGAAGCTTGAAGAAGAACTTGAAGATCTTAGGGTTCGTATTCGCGGCGGCTTCAAGAGTCTTTTCCAGAAAAAACTCCCTCTTCTAATTTCTTTTCTTTTTTAATAGCCTATGGTTTGATTTAAATTAGGAAATTAGGGATTAGATTAGGTTTGATTTTGATCTGACTTACGTTTTAGGTTAGATTAGTTTTAGGAAACCTTAGATTAGATTTAAGTTAGGTTATTTGATTTAGAGATTTGATTGTAAATTTAGATTTCGATTGGTAATTGATTTGAACAAAATTGTATGATTTACGAACTCATTTAATAAAGATTGATTTTATTGTTATGTTTGATTTGATTTCTGTTTCGTTGAAGATTTGATTTTGCTTGATTTGGGTTTTGGGCTGAAGATTTGCTGCGTGAGGAAGGAGATGAACAGGACCCGGGTCGGGTCCACCCGGTCCAAACCTTGGTCCGTACGTGACCTGGTCCACTACCCAACCCCATTGGCCCAATACCTTGTAACTGGCCCACTTAATCAGTAATTAATTCAATTAATAAAATTAATAATACTAATGAGTCAATATAATTAGTGTAATAAAACAGAATAATAATTATTAATACAATACCCTTAATAAAAGTTATACAATAATATAAAAATAATTAGCACTAACCCTAATAATAATACTATTACAATTAATAATGATCCTAATAATACTATTAATCTTAATACTAAAATCCTAATAATACTATTAGTTAGTAAAATTATAATAATAATAATATTCAAATAAAAATAGACTATAAATAAATGATTAATCAATTATTATAGAAAAATGATCAAAACCTTATAGTGGGGTAGATTGGGCCAAATGATTGGGCCTAAATACTTGTTAATTATACATCTAAATTTAATTAAAAAGGCTTTATAAGAGGTGGGTTTAACAATAGATATGTTAAACCCCATAACTCTTAATTTTAACACCCTTAATAAAGTAATAGACGTGAATCGTATCGGGTAAATTTTGGGGTATGACAGTCATCATCTCAGTAGAGATACTGGGGAGATAAGGATTATGACTCTGGAGCATGGTAATATTGAAAGGGAGCTTGCTATTAGTCCTCTAGAAGGCCTTAATAATACTCATCTCAAGAGAAAACTTGGGGTATGTATTCATGAAGAATTATAGTAATTACTTCAAGAGTTGCATCTGCTAGTGGAAGAGCTAAAGATGCTGAGTTCGGTACAACTTCTACTGGTACCATTTGAGAAGAAGGAGCTTCTGTTGTGGTTTCTATTGCATGACTGCTGGTCATGTGATTCTGTTTGGATTTGCCTTAATTCTTTTTATTTTAGTCTATGATTTTGCAAGGGTTAAATGCCTAGGATATTTTTAATTTTACTTGTTCTAAGAAAAAAATTGCTTAACAGGTACTTAAGCTTTGTTCTACTACCTTTGTCACTTTGTGGCTAAAAAGGGGGAGTAGTAACTGAGTATACAGGAGGTGCTTGTGCTTAAGGGGGGGTATGCTAAATTTCTTGCTACTGTGTTAGTGTATACTTTGATAGTATGAGCTAGCATATGGTGAGGGGGAGCTATTACCCTGCTTTGTTGTTACCCTGCTATGTTCTTTCTGTTGTTTTTCTTCTAATGCAAGGATTATTTGGTTGTTTTATCCAAAATGTGCTAAAGGGGGGATTGTAGTATCTCTAAGATTGTCATGCATTTTGGTAAAACCATCCTAGCAAAAACATGTTGAATAAAATGCCATATCATACAGTTTTCAACATGTTGAACAAGATGTCACAACATGATAGGTATGACATCGTGTTTGTTGGAGCTGATCTATCAAGTATATCAGCTGTTTCATTAGCTACAGAATATAGTGGAATATTCAGTTAGCTTATGTGTATCCAAGATTGATTCAGTCAGAGATATTCACACTTTCTATAATTGGAGACAATTTAGGAAATGTTGGATTAAAAAACTTATTTTCTTAGAGGTCTAGCAACAAATTTTTGTGCAGCCTCCTTGTTGTGGTTTTAGGCCCAATACAGTCAATACTAATTCTATATATAGACTGGCCTAAACCTAGTTTGAAGTGGATCTGATATTTGTATTTTTAGGGTTCTAAGAATCCTTATTTTTGTGTTGTAAGTTCCATGTTTGTTCATTCACAAACCTGTAGGTGTTGAATGTTGTTTAATCTTCGAAACTGTTAGGCAAAGAGAGTAGTGTCAGTTCTCATAAGCTTTTAAGCATTGAGAATTGTGTGTCTTGGAAGAGTGTCTTCTACTTTTGATTGTTTTTGTTGTCTGTCATGGGTTGTGATTAAGGGGATTTGAGGAGGGCCTCATACCTAGGTGAGTCTTAGGTAGAAGTCAAAGGAAGGGTAGTGATTAAGTTAGAAGTTGTAAACGGGGGGTTTAACTTCGAATTGATACTATCGTATATTGATTTCATCCCTGACATGGTAGCCCCAAGAGTAGGAAGGTTGTTTTGAACTGGGTAAATAGTTCCTTGTGTCTTTTACCTTTTTGTACTATTTTTCGTTATTGCTACCATCTTGTTCCATAGTTTTTATCAACAGATATTTGTGTTGTGACATCTCATTTGAAATCACATATCTTATACCAGAATTTCAGGTCTCCTAACACAAATTTTACTGGTTGTATTATATATATTGTCTCTTAAATGTTTCCATTTAAAAACGCAATATTTTCATACATCAAATGCAACTCTAAATGAAAATAAGCTACTAATTTCATTATCACCCTAAGAGAGTATTTTAAAGAAACAAAGAGAAAGTATCTCTATAATTAATTTTTTTTTGTTTAAGTAAATCTATTGGCAACTAGAAGAGCTTTATGTCTCTCAATATTACCCTTTGAATCCCTTTTGGTTTGAAATATCTATTTACACATTGTTCTAGGCCAGCCAAAGGCCCAACACAAATGAAATCCAAGTATCCTGCCCAACCATTCAAATCTCAATCAGAATTCTCCAACGTATATAATTAAGAAACACGAGATTCAACATATATAGTTGGAAGAAGAATAAATTTTTCCTTTGTCTCGTTCCAAGGAACTATTCTTCTAAACCTTCTTGTTAATTCTCTGGTTTTTGGTTAGCATTAAGTTTGGTAAAGCTAACTTATGTGAAGATGTTGAAGAAGATGTTTTATCTTTAACTAAGCAGACATTTCGAACAAAGATATCCTTTATGGATCATTCGACATCGTGTCCAGGACAGCTGGGCTGGGCTTTTTGGATATGTGCGTTATAGTTACAGAAGATTCAAGGAATATTATGCAATCCTATGTGGCGCTGAATATGAGGATAAAAGATTTAATCTATTGTCAACATATTTGATTGGTTTCTAAATTTGGAGAAGATTTAGGAAACTAATATTTGAAGCCCTATCTTCATGGAAATGATCATGGAAGATTTTCTGGAGTGGCCTGCAGTGATTTGAAGCCTAAATCCAGTCCAGAAGATTGTTATATATAGCAACCATCAAACCTATTATTTTGTGTGAACTTACATTGTTGTTTGTGTTAGGGTTTGTGCAATCTTGTATATTGTGAACCATTCCTATATCATATTGATAGAAGAGTTTGGTATTTTCATTGAGTTGTAAGCTCTGTGTTCACTCATAAGCTTGTAAGCATTGAGTGACTGTGTTTTAGAAGTGTGTCTTCTATTATTTGTAATTGTATTGAGGGGTATTTGAGATGGCCCTCATACATAGGTGAGTCTTAGGTATAAGTTAGCACGGGTACCGATTAAGTGAGAAGTTGTAAACGGGGGAATTTAGCTTCAAATTGATACTATCATAATGGATTTATCCATGGCTTGGTAGACCCCAGAGTAGGTATTGTTGATATCGAGTTGGGTGAAAAATTACTTGTGTTATTTATTGTTTATGCATTGCACTTTTATACCTGGAGAGCAATTGTCAAGGGTTGGAGTCCTCCTGAGGTTAAAGACAAGGATGACAATGTTACTGTCAAGGAGGAGGCAGATTGGGATGAAAAAGATGATGTAGACGCCTGGGAAACTCCAAAGCATCGAATGCCCTATTCAATGGTGTGGAAAAGAACATCTTCATACTAATCAGTGGTTGTATGATTGCCAAAGAAGCTTGGGAATTCCTGAAGACTGCACGCGAAGGAACTTCTATGGTAAAGATGTCAATACTTCAACTTCTAACCACTAAGTTTGAGAACTTAAGAATGAAGGAATATGAGAGTATTCATGATTTTCACATGAATGTTATGGATATTGCCAATGCCTCTGGTGCACTTAGAGAGAATATTCTGATGCCAAGCTGGTTAGAAAGATTCTCAGATCTTTACCTAAGAGGTTTGACATAAAGGTCATTACTATTGAGGAAGCCCAAGATATAAACACCATGAAGGTTGATGATCTTATGGGATCTCTTCAAACATTTGAGATAGGATTTGGAGAAAATTATGAAAAAAACGAATAGCCTAGCATTTATGTCTAATGCTGAGAGTTGTTGAATAGTATATTCAAGGCAAATATTTTTTTATCGTATCCACAAAGATTGGGTGATATTATCGCCGTTCTATAGTTACTATCGTTTTAAGTTCAATTTGTAACAAGAGTAGATTGAATTGAGTTTCTATTTTTCTATTCAAAAGATGAAGTAAGCATTAAAATAAGACTTGTTTCAATAATAAAAGAATTACAAGATTGGTTTTGGTTTCACTATTCCTATCTTCTATGTGACTTTAACAACTAGTGTATAACTTCAATAGCAATGACAATGTTCTAGTATCCTCTCAACAATGTTTATGTCTAAACAAAGTTGTGAAAGTTAACATATTAATCTTTAGATGATCTCTCACTCTAACTATCAATATATTAATCTTGATTGTTTTATACAAATAGAAAAGTGGCAAATAAATCTATCTCTAGCATGTATTCACTACTTGAGAAAATGTTGTAGGCCAAGACTTGAAATATATTTCTCAATCATAAATCAAATCTAAATATAAAAGATAAATCAACAACATTAATCCATTTCAATACTAATGAAGTTCATACAAAAGTGCTAGAGAAAATACATAGTTAACAAGAATAGCTACTACCTCCAATCTTGTCAAAGTGGGATTTAGCTACTCATCACCTTGGTTTTGATTGTTGAAATAATTCACTTCTTCACCATCGGGAGGAGGACAAAACCCGGTAGGATGGTCACCTTGACAGAGTTCACAACTTGCTACGTGAGAAGTCATTTGCATCCCATGAATTTCCTTCATTTGTTGTGGGAGCTTCGACATTTGCTTGGTGAGTAACTCAACTTGTTGAGAGAGAATCTTGTTTTGAGCAAGGATGGCATCGTTGGTGTTTAATTCAAGAACACCCGACTTTCTTTGTGATGGACTCCTATCATGTTGAGTTTGGAGATCATTGAGTGCCATATGATCAATTATCATTATTGCATCCTCCGCGCTTTTTGACATTAAAGATCCACCCGCGGTAGCATCCAAAAGTGTCTTGTGCACCGGTTGAAGCCTATTTCGGAATAGATGAATTTGTGTGGGAGCATCAAAACCATGACCCTTGCATTTTCTAAGCATGGATTTGAATCTTTCCCAAGCCTCATTTAAGGATTCGTTGCTTCCTTGAGTGAATACCGCTATTGCCGTTTTGGCTTCAATGAATCGGGATTGAGGAAAATATCTTTCTAAAAAATTTTCTTCCAATAGATTCCAATCCGTCATCATATTTGGTAATTGATCAAGATACCATTCTTTGGCTTTCCCAATTAATGAATGTGGAAATAGCCTCTTGAACAAGGATTCTTCATTCGCCGCATCAACTCCCGTTGAACCCGCAATCTCATAGAATTTGGTGAGATGTGCGAAAGGATCCTCATGATCCATTCCGGTGAATGGATTTGCATAAACAAGTTGAAGGATTCCGGTCTTCATCTCTGTATTTGCTCCACCTTGAGCATTGCATGCAAATTGGGCGGTACGTCTTGGACTATTGGCGGATATTTCGGTTGGAACAACACCCGCCATGTCTCCTTCAAAAGTATTTACAACTACTTCTTCAATTTGATTTTTAGAAAAAGTAGATGCCTCTTCTCTTTGTCGCCTCTCTTTGGCCAATTTCCTTCTTCTTCGTGCTTTGCTATTGAGCTTTCGAAGTGTTCTTTCAATTTCGGGATCAAATTGAAAATGTTCTTCGGTAGCTTTTTCTCGCATGCACAAGAATCTACAAAACTAGCAAAGCAAGTGAAACGCAAGAGTAATATTAATAAAGTAACAAAACTTAAAACAACGAACTATTGCAATGCTTGCAATATCAAACGCCAATCCCCGGCAACAGCGCCAATTTATTGAATAGTATATTCAAGGCAAATATTTTTTTATCGTATCCACAGAGATTGGGTGATATTACCGCCGTTCTATAGTTACTATATTTTTAAGTTCAATTTGTAACAAGAGTAGATTGAATTGAGTTTCTATTTTTCTATTCAAAAGATAAAGTAAGCAATAAAATAAAACTTGTTTCAATAATAAAAGAATGACAAGATTGGTTTTGGTTTCACTATTCCTATCTTCTATGTGACTTTAACAACTAATGTATAACTTCAATAGCAATGACAATGTTCTAGTATCCTCTCAACAATGTTTATGTCTAAACAAAGTTGTGAAAGTTAATATATTAATCTTTAGATGATCTCTCACTCTAACTATCAATATATTGATCTTGATTGTTTGATACAAATAGAAAAGTGGCAAATAAATCTATCTCTAGCATTTATTCACTACTTGAGAAAACGTTGTAGGCCAAGACTTGAAATTTATTTCTCAATCATAAATCAAATCTAAATATAAAAGATAAATGAACAACATTGATCCATTTCAATACTAATGAAGTTCATACAAAAGTGCTAGAGAAAATACATAGTTAACAAGAATAGCTACTACCTCCAATCTTGTCAAAGTGGGATTTAGCTACTCATCACCATGGTTGACAGCAAGAAGAATGAAGACGAAGCTAAGAACATCAATCTCTCACAAAGTTGTTCTTTTCTCTCCCAAAACCCTAGCCTCAATGTTTGGTTCACAATGAATAGAATATTAAAATTCCCCCTTTTTTATCTCCCTAAATAACCCCTAATTCGTACTAACTTTTCTTCTTCAAAAGATAAGCCCATCTCTCATGACAAGTGGCAACAAAGTAAAAGATAAAATTCTGCAGCGTAGTGTTTGCGGGGCAAACAATGTTTGCGGGGCAAACAGTGAATCTTTTGCCACATCAGTTGCAATTCAAAACTGGACTTGTTCAGCATCTATCAGTTGGCGTCGCAAAGGATGTTTGCGGGGCAAACTGGCCTTATCACCACTTCTTTTGCTATTCCAAGTCTTCAAGTAATTCCTCTTTGCTTCCATGATCTTCAAACCTTTTAAAAACGCTACAAAACTAACAAACATGTGAAATAACAATTCAAATGAACTAAAATGAACAAAATTGCAAAATTATTAAATTGCATGAATAAAAGTGTGATTATTGAGTAAAAAGTGGTTAAAGGGACCAAAAACAATATATGAAAACTAGTACTATTTGGTCCCTAACAAGAGTTCAAAAGACAAAGGTGAAAATATTTCAGAAGACATTGTGCTACTTGGTTGACATATCAACAAGGTGCTTAAGTAGTTCGATTGGAAGTCAATAACCAATGTCAAGAAAAAGTCTCTCAACATCAGTAAAACTCAAGATGCTGATAAGAAGTTCAAAACTGGAGAGCAGCCATATCTAGGGAGAGGAGTTCAGTGTCATGAGTAGGAAGGATATGGACATATAAGAGTTGAATGTTCTACATATCTCAAGAGGCATAGAAAGGGGCTGACTGTGTCATGGTTAGAAGATGAGTCTGATAGTGACACTGAAACATCCAAGCATGTTATTACCCTATCTGGAGTATACGATGGAGAATCAAATAGTGAAGATCTAACTTTTGAGGATCTTTCCAAAGCATACAAGAGATTATGCCTCAAAATTATTAAAGTTAATCATCATGTTGAAGATCAAAAAAGGATTATGGCTCAACTCCAGAATGAGAAAGTGAAGCAGCTGTCTATCATCGTTGCGCTGAAAGGAGAGGTTATATTGCTCAACTCTAAATTGGACAATTGACTAAGTCCATTAGAATTCTCAACAGTAGCTCAAATTTGCTAGATAAGATTCTTCAAATAGGGAAGAATGATGGCAACAACAAAGGGATTGGCTATACTCATCAAGGAAAGGGCAAAAACGAAGTAGCAGGTGTAAAGTTTATATCTGCTAAAGGAAAACCAAAGATGTGCAATCAAAGGTATCAACATCTTCAGAAACATCAGAAGAAGAATCAAAGATGTTACTACTCTAGAAGGTTTGGTCACATAAAAGCCGTAAGCTACATGTTGCATGGATATCCCAAGGTAGTTTCACAGCACAAAAAGGAACGAAGTGGTGGTAAACCAAAGAAGAAGTGTACTCCCAAAAAGGTTATGATTTCTCTCATAGCTCACACTTCCTTCAAAGTATCTACTAGAGAAGACTGGTATTTTGATAGTGGGAGTTCTAAACACATGACCAGTATGCAGAAGATCTTGGTAGATATCAAGCCTTGTTCTACCAGTTATGTCACTTTTGGAGATGGATCAAAAGGTGAAATAAAAGGTGTTGGTAAGCTGGATCATGCAGGATAACCTAGTCTTGACAATGTTTTACTTGTTAAAGGGCTAATTGCAAACTTGATTAGAATTATTCAACTATGTCACCAAGGTGTAACGCCTGTTTTTTATTTAATTAATTAATTAATTGCTTGCCATGTTTCTGACATGTTTACCTGCGTAAAAGGGATTGCTTGCCATGGTTCTGACAAGTTTACCTACGTAAAAGCGATTGCTTGCCATGGTTCTGACAAGTTTACCTGCGTAAAAGGAATTACTTGCCATGGTTCTGACAAGTTTACCTGCGTAAAAGAATTACTTGCCATGGTTCTGACAAGCTTACCTGCGTAAAAGGGATCACTTGCTATGGTTCTAGCAAGCTTACCTGCGTAAAAGGGATCGCTTGCTATGGTTCTAGCTAGCTTACCTGTGTAAAAGATTAACTTGCTATAGTGCTAGCAAGATCACCTGTGTAAAAGTTGTATTGTAAATGCGTATGCACCATGTATATGCATGTGATCCTATTGTTTGTATAATGTAGATGTATGAACCGTTTCTATATGAGTAATATTTGATAGTATGACGCTCGTACGCGTGTATAATCATTACGGATGCATGATTTCTGTATATGTAAATGTTGCGTATATGTATGCAAATGAGTATGTATGTATGACGACCTCAACGTTTATCTCCTTATCACCCATTGAATTTGTTTAACTCTTTTGAGATGTATGGGAAAAATCCTAGTTTGGATTGTATTTGAATGATCCGTTGATAATATCCTTTGTAAAAGAGTCGTGATAGATCAGAGTGATCGCGGCGTAGGGCGTATTTTATCCTCCGGAGATTTCATAGTTTTGTTTCGTCGCTTTTGTATTAAAAATTTTGTAAGTTTCCCATAATAAATACAAGTTAAAGTTTATGAAAATAATTTATCCTTTTCACATGGTATTGAAGTAACGAGAAAGCGCGGTATGAAGGAAAGAAGAAAAACTTTATTGATATTGCCTTAAATCGGCGAATGTACAAGGTGTGAAAAGAAAATGACAAATAGAAATTATAGTAATAATGCCGTTGCTCCTTTGTTATCGAGTGTCCCAGTAATCCTTTGCCTTTAGAAATGGATGATTGCACGAATCCTTATCCTTTGTAGTTTGCCTTAAGCTCATAGCTAAGATCCTGCCTTTGCTAGGCGTAATATTTCTTGACCGCATCGGATTTAATTGGATGCGGTAATTCATCCCCATCCATTGTAGTGAGGACATGTGCTCCTCCTGAGAATACTGTTTTTATGACATATGGACCTTCGTAGTTAGGTGTCCATTTTCCGCGGGCATCAAGTCGAGGTAGCAAAATCTTCTTGAGAACGACATCTCCTTCTTTGAAAGTTCGAGGACGGACCTTTTTATCGAACGCTTTCTTCATCCTTTTCTGATAGAGTTGCCCGTGACACAAAGCCGTCAGTCGCTTTTCTTCAATGAGATTAAGCTGATCAAAACGAGTTTTTACCCATTCTGATTCTTCTAACTTTGTATCAGCCATAACTCGTAATGAAGGAATCTCCACTTCGACAGGGAGGACTGCCTCCATACCATAAACCAAGGAGAAAGGTGTTGCTCCTGTGGATGTGCGTACCGAGGTTCTGTAACCGTGCAAGGCGAAGGGAAGCATTTCGTGCCAGTCCTTGTATGTTTTCACCATCTTTTGTATATGTATCTTGTCGGCGTAGATTTGGCATTTATGACATGTTCTTGCATATTGGAAACAGTCAGCTTCCATTGTCAACCAGTAATATCCTGCTCGTAGTATTTTTCTCGCCATTGAATGTCTGTTTGCATGAGTTCCGAAGGTTCCTTCGTGCACTTCTTTGATAATCTCCTTGGCCTCATTTTTATCCACACACCTCAGTAACACCGAGTCGTAATTTCGTTTGTATACATCTCCGGTCAGGAAGAACTTGGCTTCCAATTTTCTTAGTGTCTTTTTGTCAATTGTAGAGGCGTTTTCCGGGTATTATTGTTTCTCTAGGTACCTTTTGATATCATGGAACCATGGTTTGTTATCAGGCTGCTCCTCGATTGTGAGATAATAGGCGGGATCATCGAAGTGTCTAACCGTTATTCGTGGTTCGTGGTCTGGCCAAGTTACTTTGAACATAGAGGAAAGTGTCGCCAGTGCATCAGCCATTTGATTCTCTTCCCTTGGGATGTGAGTGAAAGCGATTATTTCAAATTCAACCATTAACTCTAGTATGAGGTCCCGATATGGGATTAGATTTGCATCTCGAGTATCCCATTCTTTGTTGACTTGGTGGATTACCAATGCTGAATCCCCATACACCTCAAGCAGTTAAATCCTTAGATCAATCGCAGCTTCTAATCCCAATATACACGCTTCGTATTCTGCAATATTGTTGGTGCAGTCAAAGCATAATCTCGCAGTGAAAGGTAAGTGACGATTGTCAGGAGATGTCAAGACTGCCCATATACCATGTCCTAGTGCATTTGAGGCCCCATCGAACATAAGCGTCCACATTGCCCCTGGTTCAGGTCCTTCGTCGGGTCCTGGTATTTCGTTATCCCTTATCACCAAGATTTCCTCGTCAAGAAAGTCAAATTTCATAGACTGGTATTCCTCGAGGGGTTGGTGAGCAAGGTGTTCTGCCAACACACTCCCTTTTATTGCCTTTTGAGTGACATATTGTATGTCGTATTCTGACAGTAACATTTGCCACCTTGCGATTCTACCCGTGAGAGCCTGTTTTTCGAACACGTATTTCAAAGGATCCATCCTCGATATCAACCATGTGGAATGTGTTAGCATATACTGCCGTAGACGTTTGGAGGCCCATGCTATGTAACACCCCTCTAATAACCTGCGGCAATTAAACAATTAATAAATCAGAGTAGGCATGCAAGGGGTATCACAATTCGTAAAATAATAAAAACACCACGTCAGTATAGTCATGCATCCACTGAAAACAACTGAATTTATAACTCATTAAATAAATCATGTTTTACACAGCGGAAATGAAAACACACAGAGTCAACATTCCTCATAATGTATCTGACTCAATCAACAACCAATTAGAGTTATAACCAACTCAAAGACAAACGTGTTCCCAGTGTTACATCTACCAGAGCATGACACCGACACTATAACTAAAAACCGACTTATGAGCTAATCCTCACCAAGTCGCGCCGCTATCCTCAATCTGAAAATGACAACAAGTAAGGGTGAGTCTCATCACAGTTAACCAATGTTATCACATCATAAATAATAACATATCATAGTTATATCATTCACCCAATCGTTTCATATTCAGACAATCACCATTCACATATCCACAGATAAACAGGTAATCAACACACAACATATATAATCATGCTATAACAAATCATGCACATGTATGAAACTGACACTATGCATGTGGTACCAATCATCACCAGTGGAATCATCCACCGACCGATCTATCATCAATTCAGAAACGGTCCTGCCAGCACCAATTCCACACAATGGGAATTCTGCCCCTCGATGAATCCTCTCATCATATAGGATTCAACTCATGTTTATGAATGCATGTAACATATATATAACATACTTTCATCATTACCAATCTATGAGTAGCATCATCTATACTCATTTCATCATCATCATTATCAATAATAAGCATGTTCATATATACATCACATCATTCAACATAATCAATCATCAGTAAACCACAGAATCACATCACAAGGCTTACACAGTACCACACAGTACACAAACAGGCATACCAACCGAAATTTACACATTATCGAACTTTCCAGAAAATCACAAAACAGAAATTTCACACACAGCACGCCATACGCGTATCATATGATCCATACGCGTCCATACGCGTATCACCTTGCCTCATACGCGTATCATACGCAATTCACCAGAACTCAAAATGGCCTAGAAACCAACCCATACGCGTATCAGCCTCGCCATACGCGTATCACCAGAATAATTTTCCTCTTTCCAAAATTCCATACGCGTATGAGCATCCCCATACGCCCTCATACGCAAAACACCAGTACGTGGTTCTTGGGACAGGGCAACTGCGTATCATACGCGTATAGCCCCTTGGGAGTGTCCCCCATACGCGTATGACCTCATTCCATACGCGTATGGCACTGTTTCATACGCGAAAAACCAGAAATGCCCAGTAACCTGCAGAATTCGTATCAGACCAAAACCCATTCGTTTCTACTCATACCAGTCCACGAATTCGAGTCCAAAAACCAGAAAAAATGCATCTAACAGTGTACGAATACATCTACAAACAATAGCATATGATTCTCTAACCAATTCTATTCATCATATCCTAATCTATCAGTTATTAGGGATTACAGTTCAAACCCAAATGATGAACACAGATGAATGTCTCAGAATTTGGAATCAATCAACCAAATAATATTCCTAATCCACATTACTACTCATAACACGATAATAGAGATTAAACGGAGAGTCCCCCCCTTACCTCAGATAAGAATTCTTGATCTTTGGTCTCTCCCTCTACAGATCTCCTTCAGTTCCTCGTGTTCTCAGCCTTCGTTCTTTCACGTTCTTTCTTCCTTCCCGGTTCCAAATGTTTATGACAATAATATAATAATTTAGTAAAAAGGATTATAAAATTACCCTCCCTCTTTTACTAATTACTCATATGGCCCAAATGCCATAAACCATTATTTTCACAAAATCCCCAATAATTCTAATTATTAATTCAATAATCCAATTAAATTAATATTAAAATTATACGGGTGTTACAACTCTCCCCCACTAAAAGAGTTTTCGTCCTCGAAAACATACCTCAGGAAAAAGTTCTGGATAAGAGTCCTTCATCTGACTCTCAAGCTCCCAGGTAACATTGCCTTCAGCTGGTCCTCCCCAAGCCACTCTGACCAAGGCTATTTCCTTGCCACGCAATTGCTTCAGCCTTCGATCCTCAATCCTCACAGGTAAAGTCTCAACCGTCAAGTTATCTTTCACCTGTACATCATCTACTTGGATCACATGGGACGGATCTGAAACATATTTCCTCAACTGAGATACATGAAACACATCATGCAAATTCGCAAGCATCGGCGGTAAAGCGATACGATAAGCCACTTCCCCCACTCTTTCAGAAATTTGGAATGGTCCAATAAAACGCGGAGTCAACTTCTTCGACTTCAATGCCCGACCAATCCCTGTCATAGGAGTAACTCTCATAAACACATGATCTCCCTCTTGAAACTCAAGTGTTTTCCTCCTCTTGTCATGATAACTCTTCTGTCGACTCTGAGAAGCCTTCATTTTCTCCTGAATCATCTTAATCTTCTCTGTAGTCTGTTGTACAATTTCAGGACCAATCACAGCACTCTCACCAGATTCGTACCAACACAACGGCGTCCTACATCTCCTACCATACAAAGCCTCAAACGGAGCCATACCAATACTCGAATGATAACTGTTGTTGTAGGTGAACTCAATCAAAGGCAGATAACTATCCCAAGTACCTCCTTTTTCCAACACACAAGCACGTAACAAATCCTCTAACGACTGAATCGTCCTCTCAGTCTGTCCATCAGTCTGCGGATGATAAGCAGAACTCAATCTCAGCTTAGTACCCAAAGCTTTCTGCAAACCTTCCCAGAATTTAGATGTAAACCTCGGATCTCTGTCCGACACAATACTCGAAGGAATACCATGAAGACTAACTATCTTCTCAATATACAACTGAGCTAGCTTCTCCATCGGATAATCCATTCTCACCGGTATAAAATGTGCAGACTTCGTCAACCTGTCTACCACAACCCAGATAGCTTCACAATTTCTGACAGTTCGCGGTAAACCCGAAACAAAATCCATTGATATGCTATCCCATTTCCACTCCGGAATAAACATCGGTTGCATAAACCCAGATGGTTTCTGATGCTCAATCTTTGACTTCTGGCAAGTCAAACAAGAATACACAAATTCAGCAATCTCCTTCTTCATTCCAGGCCACCAAAACAACTTTTTAAAATCATGATACATCTTAGTAGCACCAGGATGAATACTCAACCCACTACGGTGTCCTTCTTCCAAAATACGCTTTCGGAGTTCATCAACATCAGGAACACAAACTCTGTCACCAAACCTTAGTATACCATTCTCGTCGACTCTGAATTCACCAGTCTTGCCTTGATTAACCAAAGTCAACTTATCAATCAATCCAACATCAGCTTTCTGACCTTCTCTGATTTCTTCAAGAATACCACTAGTCAGCTTCAGCATACCCAATTTAACACTAGTAGGAGTACCTTCACACACTAAACTCAAGTCTCTGAATTGTTCAATCAAATCCAATTCCTTCACCATTAACATAGACATATGCAAAGTCTTCCTACTCAATGCATCAGCTACGACGTTTGCCTTACCCGGATGGTAATTCAAACCAAAATCGTAATCCTTCAGAAATTCTAACCACCTTCTCTGTCTCATATTCAGCTCTTTCTGATCAAAGAGATACTTCAAGCTCTTATGATCACTGAACACCTCAAATCTCGAACCATACAAATAGTGTCGCCACAACTTCAAAACAAACACCACAGCTGCCAACTCCAAATCATGAGTCGGATAATTCCTTTCATGTACTTTGAGTTGTCTCGACGCATAAGCGACCACTTGTTGATTCTGCATCAATACACCACCTAGACCCATCAGTGATGCGTCGCAATAAACAACAAATGATTCTGTCGGATTCGGCAAAATCAAAATAGGAGCACTAGTCAATCTCCTCTTAAGCTCTTGGAATCCTTCTTCACACTTTGCATCCCAAATAAAGGCTTGTCCCTTCCTGGTCAGTTTAGTTAACGGCATTGCTAACTTTGAAAATCCCTCAATGAACTTTCTGTAGTAGCCTGCAAGACCAAGAAAACTACGAATCTCTGATACTGACTTCGGAGCTTCCCACTGAGACACAGCTTCAATCTTTGTAGGATCCACAGCAATACCATGCTTAGAAATCACATGTCCAAGAAAACTAACTTTCTCTAACCAAAATTCACACATCGACAGTTTGGCAAAAAGTTGCTTCTCTTTCAACAATTCTAACACAGTTCTGAGATGCTCTGCATGTTCCTCCTCATTCTTAGAATATATCAGAATATCATCTATAAACACCACCACGAACTTATCGAGATACGGATGAAAAATCCTGTTCATATATTCCATAAAAACACCAGGTGCATTAGTAACCCCAAACGGCATTACAGAATACTCATAATGTCCATACCTCGTTCTAAAAGCAGTTTTCTGAATATCGTCCTCTTTCACGCGTATCTGATGATACCCAGACCTCAGATCAATCTTACTAAATACACATGCTCCAACCAACTGATCCATCAGATCATCAATCCTCGGCAATGGATACCGATTCTTGATAGTAACCTTGTTCAATTGTCTGTAATCTACACACAGCCTCATTGAACCCTCTTTCTTCTTCACCAGTAACACAGGCGCACCCCACGGCGAAACACTAGGACGAATAAATTTCTTCTCAAGCAATTCTTCTAACTGCTTCTTCAGTTCAGTCAATTCAGACGGTGACATACGGTACGGTGCCATCGACACTGGACTAGTTCCCGGAACCAATTCAATAGAAAACTCCACTTCTCTTTCCGGTGGTAATTCATTCACATCTTCTGGGAAGACTTCTGGAAACTCACACACCACAGGCAATTCGCCTCTCGCCACTTTCTCTTTCACATTCATCAATGCAAACAACATAAACACAGTTGCACCATCACAGATAGCCTCATTCACTTGTCTAGCTGTCATCTCCAGATTATCATTACTAACCTCTTCAGGAAAGATTACTGTCTTTGTAAAACAATTGATATGAACACGGTTGAATTCCAACCAGTTCATTCCCAGGATTACATCAAGTTCTTTCAACGGTAGGCACACTAAGTCCATCCCGAATTCTCTACCAAAAATGTCAACCGGACAATTCAGGCATGCAGACGAAGTAGTTACTGAACCCGACGCAGGAGTGTCAATAACCATACTTCCATTTATATCAGATATCTCTAGATTCAACCTCATAGCACAATCCAAAGAAATAAAAGAATGAGTTGCCCCAGTATCAATAATTGCAACTAAAGGTGTGCCATGAATGAAACACGTACCTTTAATCAACCTGTCCTCCGGAGTAGTCTCTGATCCTGTCAAAGCAAAAACCTTTCCTCCTGACTGGTTCTTCTTTGGCTTAGGACAATTAGGACTGATGTGACCTTCTTCTCCACAGTTGAAACAAGTCACAATCCTTTTCTTGCAGTCAGCAGCAATGTGACCCACTTGGTCACACTTGTAACACTTCCTCTGATCAACCTTGCATTCGTTCCTTCGATGTCCCATCTCACCACAATTGTAACACCTGATACGAGCACTGGAATCTCCCCCACTGGGTTTCTTCCAATCAACAGGTTTACCTCTACCATATGGCTTACCTCTATCCATAGGCTTCTTACCCTTTCTGTCAACTAACTCGCGAGAGTGAGATGACTTCAGCTTGATGTTATCTTCTTCAAAAATCCTGCTACAATCCACCAGGTCAACAAACCTCCGGATCCTCTGGTATCTGATACCCTGCTTGATCTCATCACGAAGACCATTCTCAAATTTGACACATTTCGAGAACTCACTGGCTTCGTCATCATTGTAGTGCACATAATACCTTGCCAGTTCCACAAACTTGGCAGCATACTCCGGTACTGACATATTGCCTTGAACCAGTGCCAGAAATTCCACTTCCTTTCTCCCCCTGACATCCTCAGGAAAATACCTCCTCAGAAATTCCCTCCTGAATACAGCCCAGGTAATTGCTGTATTACCAGCATCCTGCTCAGCTTTAGTTGACAACCACCAGTCATCAGCTTCCTCTGATAACATGTGAGTGCCATATCTCACCTTGAGATCCTCAGCACAGTCAATGACTCTGAAAATCCTCTCGATCTCCTTAAGCCATTTCTGAGCACCCTCAGGATTATGCGTGCCCTTGAACAATGGAGGATTGTTCCTCTGGAAACTGTTCAGTTGTCTATCAGCACCAATCGCAGCTCCATTGGCATTCCCTCCTAGCACACCAGCAATCATGCCCAGAGCCTCAGCAATAGCATCGTCGTTTCTTCCTCCTCTTCCAGCCATTGTTCTGCTTAACACAAACAACCTAATCAGAACAAAGTATCGACAAATAGCTCGTATTAGTCGCATACACAAAAGGACTGACACTAAGACTCTGGTCACAACGACCGACTATGCTCTGATACCACTATTGTAACACACCTCTAATAACCCGCGGCAATTAAACAATTAATAAATCAGAGTAGGCATGCAAGGGGTATCACAATTCGTAAAATAATAAAAACACCACGTCAGTATAGTCATGCATCCACTGAAAACAACTGAATTTATAACTCATTAAATAAATCATGTTTTACACAGCGGAATTGAAAACACACAGAGTCAATATTCCTCATAATGTATCTGACTCAATCAACAACCAATTAGAGTTATAACCAACTCAAAGACAAACGTGTTCCCAGTGTTACATCTACCAGAGCATGACACCGACACTATAACTAAAAACCGACTTATGAGCTAATCCTCACCAAGTCGCGCCGCTATCCTCAATCTGAAAATGACAACAAGTAAGGGTGAGTCTCATCACAGTTAACCAATGTTATCACATCATAAATAATAACATATCATAGTTATATCATTCACCCAATCGTTTCATATTCAGACAATCACCATTCACATATCCACAGATAAACAGGTAATCAACACACAACATATATAATCATGCTATAACAAATCATGCACATGTATGAAACTGACACTATGCATGTGGTACCAATCATCACCAGTGGAATCATCCACCGACCGATCTATCATCAATTCAGAAACGGTCCTGCCAGCACCAATTCCACACAATGGGAATTCTGCCCCTCGATGAATCCTCTCATCATATAGGATTCAACTCATGTTTATGAATGCATGTAACATATATATAACATACTTTCATCATTACCAATCTATGAGTAGCATCATCTATACTCATTTCATCATCATCATTATCAATAATAAGCATGTTCATATATACATCACATCATTCAACATAATCAATCATCAGTAAACCACAGAATCACATCACAAGGCTTACACAGTACCACACAGTACACAAACAGGCATACCAACCGAAAGTTACACATTATCGAACTTTCCAGAAAATCACAAAACAGAAATTTCACACACAGCACGCCATACGCGTATCATATGATCCATACGCGTCCATACGCGTATCACCTTGCCTCATACGCGTATCATACGCAATTCACCAGAACTCAAAATGGCCTAGAAACCAACCCATACGCGTATCAGCCTCGCCATACGCGTATCACCAGAATAATTTTCCTCTTTCCAAAATTCCATACGCGTATGAGCATCCCCATATGCCCTCATACGCAAAACACCAGTACGTGGTTCTTGGGACAGGGCAACTGCGTATCATACGCGTATAGCCCCTTGGGAGTGTCCCCCATACGCGTATGACCTCATTCCATACGCGTATGGCACTGTTTCATACGCGAAAAACCAGAAATGCCCAGTAACCTGCAGAATTCGTATCAGACCAAAACCCATTCGTTTCTACTCATACCAGTCCACGAATTCGAGTCCAAAAACCAGAAAAAATGCATCTAATAGTGTACGAATACATCTACAAACAATAGCATATGATTCTCTAACCAATTCTATTCATCATATCCTAATCTATCAGTTATTAGGGATTACAGTTCAAACCCAAATGATGAACACAGATGAATGTCTCAGAATTTGGAATCAATCAACCAAATAATATTCCTAATCCACATTACTACTCATAACACGATAATAGAGATTAAACGGAGAGTCCCCCCCTTACCTCAGATTAGAATTCTTGATCTTTGGTCTCTCCCTCTACAGATCTCCTTCAGTTCCTCGTGTTCTCAGCCTTCGTTCTTTCACGTTCTTTCTTCCTTCCCGGTTCCAAATGTTTATGACAATAATATAATAATTTAGTAAAAAGGATTATAAAATTACCCTCCCTCTTTTACTAATTACTCATATGGCCCAAATGCCATAAACCATTATTTTCACAAAATCCCCAATAATTCTAATTATTAATTCAATAATCCAATTAAATTAATATTAAAATTATACGGGTGTTACATGCTAGGGCACAACATGTCTTTTCCAATGGTGAATACCGAGGTTCGTAATCCGTGAATTTCTTGCTAAGATAGTAAGTAGCGTGTTCCTTTCTTCCTGTTTCATCTTGCTGCCTCAGTACACATCCCGTAGACCTTTCGAGGACTGTGAGATACATGATTAGTGGTCTCCCCGGGAGGTATGAGTATCGGTGGCTCTTGTAAGTAGCTCTTTATAGCTTCAAAGGCTACTTGACAATCGTCATTCCACTTGATCGTCTGATCTTTCCTTAGTAACTTGAATATAGGCTCACATGTGGCTATTAAATGTGAGATGAACCTTGAGATGTAATTCAACCGACCCAAGAACCTACGAACCTCTTTTTTTGTCCTTGGAACAGACATTTCTTGTATAGCCTTCACCTTGTCGGGATCTACTTCTATGCCTCGCTGGCTCACAATGAAACCCAATAGCTTTCCTGACCTTACGCCAAACGTACACTTATTCGGGTTTAACCTCAATTTGAACTTCTTCAAGCGCTCGAACAATTTCTGCAGGTGTGCAATATGCTCTTCCTCCGTACAAGACTTAGCAATCATATCATCCACATATACTTCGACCTCTTTGTGAATCATGTCATGGAACAGTGTGACCATGGCCCGCTGATATGTTGCCCCCGCATTTCGTAAACCAAAAGGCATTACCTTGTAGCAAAAGGTGCCCCAGGATGTCATAAAGGTTGTCTTCTCCATGTCTTTGGGAGCCATTTTGATTTGATTTTACCCAGAGAACCCATCCATGAAGGAGAAAACCGAAGCTTGTGCTGTATTGTCCACCAACACATCTATGTGTGGGAGTGGAAAGTCATCTTTCGGACTTGCTTTGTTCAGATCCCTATAATCCACACACATGCGTACTTTCCCGTCTTTCTTAGGAACTGGCACTATGTTGGAAATCCATGGTGGGTAGTCAACCACGACAAGAAATCATGCGTCGAACTACTTGAGTACCTCTTCTCGGATTTTGTTATCCATGTCAGGGCGAGCTCTTCTACGCTTTTGTCTGACAGGTGCACACCCTTCTTTGAGTGGTAATCTATGTACAACGATATCTGTATCCAACCCTGGCATGTCACGGTATGACCAAGCAAATATTTCTGCGTACTCGTGGAGGAGCTTGATTAGTGTTGCTTTCACGTCCTCCTTCAGTGTTGCCCCAATTTTGATTTCCCTGGGTTCTTGGTTCGTACCCAAGTTTATGATGTCAATGGCATCCTGAGGGGGGAGCATGCTTTTGGATTCCCTGTCTATTAACCTTGACAATTCTTCCGGAAGTTCATCGTCTTCCTCATCCCCTTCCTCAGACTGATTAGCGAGAGCCTCGAGTTTATATTGAGTTTCAACAGTATTATTATTGGTAGTGTTCGAAGGTGATCTGCACATGTTTTATGTTTTGTTTTTAGTATGCAGATATGGATGTGTTTTTGTGAAAAGTTTATTTGTCATTTAGAAAAGAAATATATGCAAGAAGAGGCAATGTTTTCAATACCAAAAAGCAAACGAAAATTTTATTAATAATCCTTAAAATTGAAAGTAAATGGGGCCCTTACAAACCAACTCTATGCTTCGGGCGAGGCATGAGCATTATTGTCTTTATTGAAAGAAAAACACAAAGGCAAATTACTTTGAAATGAAAACTATCTCCTGTATCCCCAGGCTTGTCCAGTTTTGGAGTTTCTCTCCTAATCTGACCCTTCGGAAGAAGTTGGATGTTCCCTCCTTAGAGTCCATGTTGGATATCATAGCTACGTGTTCGTACCCGCCTGTCACAAAAGTCTGCATAATCGGGGGGAATCGTTGTTCCTCCTTCGCAGCGCTTGTGATCTTCGACGGTTGATACCCTAACCCTAAGCGATCCTTCTTCTCCAGGATTTCTGGCACTTTGCCCCAGCCTTCCATATTCAGGTCTTGTAGGTCTCTCCAAGATGTTACCGCCCTTCGTATTTTCTCCACAGGTAGTGTGACCGCAGTTGCAGTCTCTAGGGCCTAGAACGCAGTTTCTAATGCCCCTTTACTAATCTCGATGTATTTGTATGAATCCAAGTTGCTGACGAATATATCTTCCTCTCCATTGACATTTACTATGGAGTTTCCATCCACAAATTTTATCTTCTAGTGAAGAGTGGATGTGACTGCCCCAACCGCATGAATCCAAGGACGTCCTAGTAGGCATGTGTATGCTGGCTCTATCTCCATCACCTGGAAGTTGATACAGAAGGTATGAGGACCAACTACGACCGGTAAGTCTACTTCTCCAAACACTGGACTTTGTGATCCATCGAAGGCTTTTACCACTAGACGGCTTGGTCTGACAACGAGACCTTCCAAGGCTATCTTGTCGAGGGTTGCCTTTGGCATCACATTTAGTGATGAACCTGTATTAATCAGAACCCTGGATAGATGAGCTTTTACACATTGTATAGAGATGTGCAAAGCTTTGTTGTGCGCTTTTCCTTGCAGAGGTAACTCATGATCACTAAATCCCAGACATGCCCCAGCGGTGAGATTAGCCGCCATCCCATCGAATTGATTCACAGTGATGTCTTTAGTTACGTGGGCGGCGTTCAGAATCTTCATAAAAGCGTCTCGCTGTTTCTCGGAGGTTACCAGTAGTGATAGGAGTGATATTTTGGATGGTGTCTGTTGTAACTGATCTACCACCCTATAATCACTTTTCTTAATCAAAGCCAAAAATTCCTCAGCATCCTTATCAGTGGCTTCTTTATCCTTAGGGGTTGTCTCGACACATGGTCCCGCAGCAGCTTGATCACTAGTTTGTGCCAAGTTTCCATTAGGCTTTGATTGTGCCTACGCAGTTTTGAATATGCGACCGCTACAGGTCATGCCTCCAGATCCCAAGATGTTTAACACAGATGTATTAGCACCGGAACTGTATTCCTAAGGTACTGTTTTCATTTTGTCCGAAGGATATGGAGCTCTGTTCTTGTTAGTCGGGATGACCCTAGTACGCTCTTGTGTGGGTATCCGCAAAGGCGATTTAGAACATGGGATGATTAATGGCTTCCTTTCCCCTTGGCTGGGTATCATCAATGGTTTGTTTCTATCCACCATAGCTACATATTCCTCCTTAGAATGTTCCTTCAGGTGAATCAATCCTTGATCCATGAGTCTTTGCAGAGTATCTTTGAAAGCTTCGTTATGTTCTAAGATGAACCCCTTTATAAGTAGATACTTATTAAGTGCATCTATGGGGGAACTTCTTTATTGAACCAACTCTTGCTCGGTGACGAACTCTATTGTATTGACTGCCCCATCATGGTGGGGCATAGGATTCGTCTTCACATTGGGTTTGTCAAAGGCAATTGCCCCTGACTCTATCAGATCCTGAACCTTATGTCTGAAGGCCCAACATTTTTCCAATGTGTGTCCGGGAGAATTAGCATGGTATTCGCACCTTTCATTGGCGTTGTATTTGGGCATAACCTTTCCTGGAGGAGGAGGTGCCAATGGTTTGATCTCTACTAAAGACTCGCTCATCAGGTATCTTAGTATTTCGCTCTTGGACGTAGGCAAAGGATCAAATTTCCTTCGAGGGCCTTGAAACCTGTTTTGCTGTAGTTAAAATGACATAGGAGGTCTAGGTTCTTGATGCACTACTGAATTGGTCTCCCCTTCCTTCTTTTTTGCGAAGGTTGGGGTGGGCCTCTTTGAGTGATAAGAACTTGAGGATGCCCCTTGTATCTTTCCATTCTTAATCCCATTTTCAATCCTTTCACCAATAACCACCAAATCCGAGAATCCTAAAGATACGCTTCCGACCATTTTATCATAGTATGGTCCTTGCAAGATGCTCATAAACATGTCTACCAGTTCTTTTTCCATTAAGGGAGGTTGGACTCGAGACGCCGTTTCTCTCCATCTTTGGGCATACTCCTTGAACGCTTCATCCTTCTTCTGTGACAGGTTTTGTAGTTGCATCCGGTTGAGTGCCATATCCAAGTTGTACTTATATTGCTTTAAGAATGTGTTAGCAAGGTCATTCCAGCTTCGGATATGGGCTTTCTCCAACTGCATGTACCAATCAACAGATGCTCCGCTTAAGCTATCTTGGAAGAAGTGTATCATCAGCTTTTGATCATGGGCATAAGCAGCCATTTTTCGTACATACATGCGCAAGTGGTTCCTTGGACATGCGAGTCCTTTGTATTTCTCAAAGTTGGGAACCTTGAATTTGTGCGGGATAATCAAGTCTGGGACTCTTTGGCTCTTCCTTAATGCCTTGAAGCTCTTGGCTCTTTTCTTTAAGGTCGAAGTGCAGTTGACTCTTTTCGTTGGTCAGATGATGTACGTGAAGCTCTAATTCTTCTTTTTCCTTTCGGGACGCCTCTAGGGCAGCCCTGATCCCTTCTGTCTCTTCGATGGATAGAGGAACATGATTAGGAGAATCAGGCATGTATGCTGGATCCACGATGAATTAAAGTAAAATCTTTCCGACCCTTTCTTGAACCCATTTAGTGTAAGGCTCCTTAGCTATGACTGTAACACCCTTCTAAACCCCCGCGGAAAATATAATAATAATCAGAGTAAACATGAAATACAAGGATGTCACAATTTCTTTAACATAAAATATCATAGTCATTTGTCATGCCACATGAGGAACCATTTAATATAAACAAAATTCATGTTCAACACAGCGGATTATAACTCATAACATTGCATATTCATCATCCATGCAAGTTACTACAATACAATTATAAAACAACAAAGCCAACAGAGTAATTCGTCTCTAAACTAGCGTTCCCCAGTGTTACAATCAGAGCATGACTCGACACGAACTACGGACTAGCCTACGAGCTATCCGTACCCAATCAAGAAGCCGCTACATCCTTAATCTGAAATCATCAAAGTAAGGGTGAGTTTCATTCGAATTAATAAGCATTATGCAGTCATAAGCAATAAAATCTCATAGTAATTATCATCCACTCAATCATACATATAATCGGAATGATTACAACAAGCAAGCATCAATTCAACAATATTGGCCATCGGCCCACAACTCATCAATTTCATCAATGATCAAGTTATATTAACAACAACTCCTCAATACATCAATCACATAAACACACCAAGGCATAACACTGGATTTCATCCAATCATGTTATAACCAATGCATATGATTCAACTGACACTATGCATGTGGTACCAATACATGGGATACACCCATCCAACTGATCTATTTCATCACCGAGATACAGTTTTAACCAGCACAAATTCCACACAATGGGAATTATGCCCACCAATTTGATCCATTTCATCACCGGGATCCACCACCGAAAATGTATGCCAATGAATGCAACATATAACATGCTTACAACATCACCAATCCGATGTAACACATCGTTTCATTACCATCACCAATTCATCACCGATAAGCATGCATAAGTCTAGCATTCATACAAATATATCACACGCATACATTCACCACAATCCACATGTTAATATTAACAGCATATTAACATTCATAAATCATCAATCATCACCACGATTATACATCGTTACATTTATCATCATTGCACACAATGTAATAAATTATCAAACAACCCAACAGCATAATCACAAAACATGTATCATCTACGACATGTTATATAACAAAATTACTCGTTGGATATCATAATCCCATCACCAACATAAATACATGCATCAATAATCATATATATAAGCACATATACACATACCATATTTCAATTCATCAACAATTAAATCGAACTAAAATAAAGTTGGCCACTGCCCATTTCATCACTTTATCAAATAAGCATCTCATTAGCTTCGCAACGCCCAAAACGGCACATAAAACAGATACACGGATCAAAAGTTACGGGTTTTTAAAGATAAAACATTTTTAGAAAATATGCTGCAGAACCCGGGTTGTCCCTACGTGGGAACCGGTTCCTGGCAGCTTCAAAAATCACGTCTCTGGTTTTTACTATGGGGAACCGGGTTGTCCCTACATGGGAACCGGTTCCCAGCTACCCAGAATCCATACTTCTCTGTTTTTACAAGGGGGAACCGGTTCGTCCCACATGGGAACCGGTTCCTACGTACCTGCACAGCAAAATTCATCATTTTGACAGCATTTACCCTATCCCATTCTTCCCAATTCAGGTACATACGAACATACACACAATTATCATTGATTTTCACACAATTACACATTTCAAACAAGTTATTGACATGTATTAACATCATATATCACAAGTATCAACAGAATCATGTCAATTCATACTAGATTATCAAAACCTAACAAAATTCCCAACCCGACACGTACGATTGAATTACACGATAATCATAATCAATCTTACCGCCTACAATCACATAAGGAATACTAACCCGAAGAATCCCCCCTTACCTTAGAGTCGAATCTTCGAAGTTCTTCTCCCCCTTTGGCTCTTCTCACTTTCACGTGTTCTTGTTTTCCTCAGACTCTGTCACTAGTGCTTCCACTTCCTCTTTTCCCAATTCCTTTATTTTATGAAAAATAAAATAAAATATTATAATGGGCTTGCTTAGTTAACACCCCCTTACTGCTAACCACCACTCTAGGCCCAATGTCAATATTTCATCATTTTCCAAATAATTCCAAATAAAAATACTAAAATTCCAATTATTTAATTTAAATCCAAATTAAATTAATAAACTGAAATTATGGGGTGTTACAACTCTCCCCCACGAAAAGAGTTTTCGTCCTCGAAAACATACTTCAAGTAAAAGTCCCAGATAAGAGTACTTCATTTGACTCTCCCATTCTTCGTTAACACCTTCTTGGTCGAGTCTCAAAATTCATCTAACATAACCAACACAAGCATATCTCATGCATTCAATTCAGTTCTTACGTTGCATTTGACCATTCCCAGGTGTACCACTTGCTATAACTCCAACGGTTAACAACAATGAAACTTCGAGGCGCGATCCATACAATACGCTCAACAACTGAATAATACAATTACACAATCCATGGTATGATCGCAACTGATCAACACTGTAATAATAGATTCCATTTACCCACGTACCAACCTTAGTTACACTCTTCCAATTGAGCGATAAAGTAATACTTACACTTACTCTTAGCAAATTCCCGAGTTACTTCATCTATTAAAAACATCCCCACTATCAGAACAAGCACACATCAGTAGTTATAATTACATAGCTCATCATCCTCAATATACCATTGCTTACAAGATAGCTCAACTGAGTCCCACTCTCCACTAAGAATCAAATCAACTTCGTCCTTCGTAGAGTATAATCCCTCATTACATTCATAAATTTACATAACACCTTACAGCAGTACAAAATTATTATGGCATTACATAGTATCAACTCGTTGTCTTAACTTCTCCGAACACATACTCATTAACTACATTCAACCATAATAGGATATCCATCATCTCGGCAATTATTCAAAAGGGTTCTAATCCTTTGGCACGACATCCTTATGTCTACGAGATTCCAAATCCAACCTATAGATAAACACATATTCTTTATGTAGGATTCCGACATATTAATTCCTCACTGCTCACGAGTAGCACTCATAACACCACTCTACATCATACTTTCGCTGTACGACTACGACTACTCGTCTTAAGTCACCGTCCAATACTTTACACTCCTCCATATTCACTTCCTCATAAGTTCCCACAATATGGTGAGTGGTTATTCTCACATCTCAGCATTCATCACATCTTATACCATTACGGTAACAAGCAACCTTATACCATCTATATGATTCCGCCTATTATCAACAAGAGATTAAGGGTGATCAAGTCCTCAATTTGTCAATAGGTAGCCGACAATCATATTTAAGCATAAACCGTTGTTACTACATAATAGCGTCTTTTCCGAGTTTTCACCCAAACTCATTAACGTCGTCATAGTCTAATAATTCTCTACGGTGTCCTTCTTCTAGAATATTCCTTCTCAACTCGGTAACATCTGGAACACAACTGCGACTTCTAGACCTCATTACACCATCCTCCTCAATTCCGAATTCACCGTCTTTACCTTAGTAATTCAAAGTCGACTTGTCGATCAACTCAACATCAGCTTTCTGACTTTCTCTAATCTCGTCTAGAATACCATTAGTCAGTCTCAGCATACCCAATCCAACATTAGTAGGAACACCTTCACATACCAAACTTAATTCTCTGAATTGTTCAATTAAATCCAACTCTTTCACCATCAACATCGACATTTTTAGAGGCAACCTCGAACCATACAAATAATGTCACTGCAACATCAAAACAAAACCATGGCTGCCAATTCTAAATCATGAGTCAGATAATTCCTTTCCTGCGCTTTCAATCGTCCCGACGCATAAGTTACTACTTACTGGTTTTACATCAATACACCATCCAAACCCATCAACGACGCATCACAATATACCACAATCCAAAGTCTATGTCATTTTTTTTTCTTTTACTGATTCCCTCATCACTCAAATCCATTAATACTTAAATCATCTTTATCATCTTATTCATCAACGACATATTCTACTCGACTTTGTTTCAACAATCGTGGTAATAGGCATCCCTATTCAACACTTGTTCATGCTTCCTTAACCGACATCATAATATCTCCTCATAGGACCACTCTATGGTATTTATAACTCTTCCATAAGGTAGAACATAATCTCTCATCTTCGTGGGTTCAAACGACACATTAATCCGACATTCAGAGCTCAAGATACGGACGTTTCCAATCGTTATCCAAATTTGCAACACCGACACCATGCTGCGACATTCTATACAATATCTCCAAACTCTTCAATTGGCACATTTAATTCCTAGAATTGCTTATCAACAAGTCTTTGATTATTCCTTTATTCCGTTCAACTCTAACACTGACATCCCATGTAGCACCAATGAACAGTCTAGTTCTAAGAGCAAGTGCAATCGTAACTTCACCCCTTTCTAACATCATCCTGACACCATTAAATATGTTACAGCTGCTACAACCATTTTTATAAAAAATTTCATCTCGTTAGCTTTCTGATGCTTCAAACGGAACTCAAATCTGATGTCCAGAACTCCAGTTATGAATTTTCGAAATTTCATAACGATTCACCAATTTTCCTGCGATTTGCTTACAGAAATTCTGCTCCAAAACTCATTCTTTTCAAATTAATCTCATTATTGACATCATCTTATCACATCTCTTCGCTTCCAAACTTCTTATAACTTAAACAACACATTTCATCGCTGAAGTTCTATTTCTGCAACATCCTGAAACCAAATTCATATACGCCATCATCAACCTTCTTATCCTTGAGGTCGTACTCGTCTCTTCGCATTACTCGCTGTTTAAAGCGTTCTCAACAACATCGATAACCTCTACCAGCATCTCAATTACGTATTAGTAATCCTACTGCATGGTCTACGACAATACTTCCTTTAATCACCGCTTCAACAGCGACCTTTCACATAGGGCTACTCACACAACAACATTACAGTCCATCCGTAGCACTTGAAGCATCACAACTTCGAAATTCCATTTCTCAGAAATACCCACCATCTACTCCGAGACACTCCGACTGAATAACAACCACAGTCTTCAGCCCATGTCACCTTCACTTCAGAAAACAATAACTCCACACTCTTGTACTGCTGCCATACGCATCACTCTAATATCTTGCATCTGAGACATATCCGAGAAGCATGACTTCTCCCCCACTAGTTTCAATCCCACTTCAGCAAGCAAACATTTAGAACACACTGAGTACCGACAGTGTTTCACACACATGTCGCATACCGAAAGGAAAAATTAACAACAAGACTCGGGTCACAACGACCGACTATGCTCTGATACCACTATTGTAACACCCTTCTAAACCCCCGCGGAAAATATAATAATAATCAGAGTAAACATGAAATACAAGGATGTCACAATTTCTTTAACATAAAATATCATAGTCATTTGTCATGCCACATGAGGAACCATTTAATATAAACAAAATTCATGTTCAACACAGCGGATTATAACTCATAACATTGCATATTCATCATCCATGCAAGTTACTACAATACAATTATAAAACAACAAAGCCAACAGAGTAATTCGTCTCTAAACTAGCGTTCCCCAGTGTTACAATCAGAGCATGACTCGACACGAACTACGGACTAGCCTACGAGCTATCCGTACCCAATCAAGAAGCCGCTACATCCTTAATCTGAAATCATCAAAGTAAGGGTGAGTTTCATTCGAATTAATAAGCATTATGCAGTCATAAGCAATAAAATCTCATAGTAATTATCATCCACTCAATCATACATATAATCGGAATCATTACAACAAGCAAGCATCAATTCAACAATATTGGCCATCGGCCCACAACTCATCAATTTCATTCAATGATCAAGTTATATTAACAACAACTCCTCAATACATCAATCACATAAACACACCAAGGCATAACACTGGATTTCATCCAATCATGTTATAACCAATGCATATGATTCAACTGACACTATGCATGTGGTACCAATACATGGGATACACCCATCCAACTGATCTATTTCATCACCGAGATACAGTTTTAACCAGCACAAATTCCACACAATGGGAATTATGCCCACCAATTTGATCCATTTCATCACCGGGATCCATCACCGAAAATGTATGCCAATGAATGCAACATATAACATGCTTACAACATCACCAATCCGATGTAACACATCGTTTCATTATCATCACCAATTCATCACCGATAAGCATGCATAAGTCTAGCATTCATACAAATATATCACACGCATACATTCACCACAATCCACATGTTAATATTAACAGCATATTAACATTCATAAATCATCAATCATCACCACGATTATACATCGTTACATTTATCATCATTGCACACAATGTAATAAATTATCAAACAACCCAACAGCATAATCACAAAACATGTATCATCTACGACATGTTATATAACAAAATTACTCGTTGGATATCATAATCCCATCACCAACATAAATACATGCATCAATAATCATATATATAAGCACATATACACATACCATATTTCAATTCATCAACAATTAAATCGAACTAAAATAAAGTTGGCCACTGCCCATTTCATCACTTTATCAAATAAGCATCTCATTAGCTTCGCAACGCCCAAAACGGCACATAAAACAGATACACGGATCAAAAGTTACGGGTTTTTAAAGATAAAACATTTTTAGAAAATATGCTGCAGAACCCGGGTTGTCCCTACGTGGGAACCGGTTCCTGGCAGCTTCAAAAATCACGTCTCTGGTTTTTACTATGGGGAACCGGGTTGTCCCTACATGGGAACCGGTTCCCAGCTACCCAGAATCCATACTTCTCTGTTTTTACAAGGGGGAACCGGTTCGTCCCACATGGGAACCGGTTCCTACGTACCTGCACAGCAAAATTCATCATTTTGACAGCATTTACCCTATCCCATTCTTCCCAATTCAGGTACATACGAACATACACACAATTATCATTTATTTTCACACAATTACACATTTCAAACAAGTTATTGACATGTATTAACATCATATATCACAAGTATCAACAGAATCATGTCAATTCATACTAGATTATCAAAACCTAACAAAATTCCCAACCCGACACGTACGATTGAATTACACGATAATCATAATCAATCTTACCGCCTACAATCACATAAGGAATACTAACCCGAAGAATCCCCCCTTACCTTAGAGTCGAATCTTCGAAGTTCTTCTCCCCCTTTGGCTCTTCTCACTTTCACGTGTTCTTGTTTTCCTCAGACTCTGTCACTAGTGCTTCCACTTCCTCTTTTCCCAATTCCTTTATTTTATGAAAAATAAAATAAAATATTATAATGGGCTTGCTTAGTTAACACCCCCTTACTGCTAACCACCACTCTAGGCCCAATGTCAATATTTCATCATTTTCCAAATAATTCCAAATAAAAATACTAAAATTCCAATTATTTAATTTAAATCCAAATTAAATTAATAAACTGAAATTATGGGGTGTTACAATGACATTCTTCGGCCTAAAGTTCTTTGTTTGAACTTGTTTCCAAGCTTGGATTACTTTCTTTAATGTTCTAGGATCACCCTTTCTGTTGTCATGCAAAATCAATTCCTCCACTTGTTGTTTGGAAGGCTCACCATCCATAGAATGGCCCAATTGGCGCAATGCTAACACGGGGTTATAATTAATACAACCTAAAGTTCCCATTAGAGGCACTTTGTTAAATTCTCCACACTTGTAAATGATCCTTTCGGAGTTCAACTTCCTTGCATACCAGAAGATAGAATATGCTTTGAGAGCCCTTAGTTTTTGAGACCACTCATGTCTAGTCAAGTCTTTGATCAAATAACTAGCTTTGTAAAGGTGAGAAGTCAACCAACAGTAAAATTAATGAATGCAACAAAATAGCATCCCCTTTTTCCTTTCACACCGAGCATGGATGGCATAGTAAATGTTAGCAAGAATGGTGGGAGTTGGATCCTTATCAAAAATCCTAAAGGATGTAAACACATGAATCGCAGCGGGATCAACATAATCAACGTTTTTAGGTAATAAAACAACACCAAAAATTAAAAGAGCCAGAAAATATCCGCAAATGTCCCATTGTTTCTTTTGAGCATAACACAAAGCTTGAGATTCTAAGTAGGATCTCTTAATCCCATGTACATCCCCATCAGTCTTGTAATTAGATTCCAAATCCGTAGCGGGCACTCCTAAAGCTTTGGCCAAATCTGAGATTTCAACTTCTTTCCCAACTCCTGTGTAAAATTCCCTTTTAGTCCTTGAAAATCCTAGCATAGCATCCATCTCTTCCAAGGTTGGAGCCAACTGAAAATCCTGAAAAGTAAAACACCTAAGCGGCGGATCATAGAACTGAACCAAAGCGGTGATAGCTTCTTCTTAAACCTTTACCCTTAGCAGATCCAGAATATCCCCATAACGAGCCACAAACCTATCCAAAACACTTGACGACATTTTCTCCTTGATTATTTTCAGCTTCTTGATGTCTGGGATTGAGATAGTAAAGCGGATTATGGGCTTCTTAGTACTCATTTTCCTGGATATTCACCAATAGAATATATTTTTTATTATTTTTTTATTCCTGTGGATAAGACATGATGAAGGAATGCATATGATGAATGATGAATGCAAACAATTAAATGATATAAAAAAATAATAAAAAAACATATAATTAAACGCATAAACACATAAGCCCTAAGTTCATAGGTTCGACGTAACGACTTAGGGAGCCTACCCTTCCATAGGTATTTTCTACAAAGGTCTCATGGGGCCGTTCGTAGCATCCGAGACTTTTTGTCTCTTTGGATTTTAGAACAACTCATTTGCCCATGAGGTTCGAGTTTTAGGGGTAGGTTCTCGGAGAGATCAGCCAAATACCCAGTCCTGCCCTCAACAAAGTCAAGCCTCGTTTTGGACATTTCCAAATATTCGACCCACTCTGAGTGGAATTATCAATAAGACTCGTAGGCGATGCAAGTCTCCCCTAGTCTTAAGGATAATTCCCACACTTATGTTTTAACCACAGTTTTATATATCCCACAGTGCAATATTAATATTTCACATAAATAATTAAGCAAACATTTACTCAAATAATTGTAAATAAAAAAATGTAAATAAATAAATAAAGAGAGAAATTAAATCTTTAAAAAAAAGGGAAAACCTAAACCTTAATCCAAAATCCTAACCCTAAAAATTAAAGATTAGAGTCACCACCTATTCTGCCAGGGTGAATAGGAAACCCTACGAAGTTTTAAAGAATTCTGGGTAAGTTATTATAATCAGGTTAAGGGAAGGTGTTAGACACCCTTAACCCTTTCCTAAGGTTTGCATTTAAGGTTTGTAAGAGTATTATGGTAAGGTTTGTATTTCAACGTAGATAATGATATAAAAGTCAATTAGGGTTAACAGTAAGATTGAACCTGATTGAGATTTTGGGGAAGGGGACTCGCCTTGTTACCAAGTGCCTACGTACCTCCTTGGGGAGGATCAGAGTCAACGTAGTTCGGGGTGGGATGTACGCCTTAGATTTAATATGAATGTGTTGAAGGTATTTTGAATTACTGTACGGAATTTAGTAATTGTCGTAGTTTTTGAAATTCACAGTTTGTGAAAGAGACGTATTTTGATGTGGCGTACAACTCGGATTAATATTTTAAACCATAATATTGTTAATCGCATTGATCAATAGCTTTGATCAACATAAATAACAAATTAAAATAAGGTGAATTTTATTGCTAACTATCATAACCAATTGATTTCGTTAAAACAAATAGCAAATTGCATTTGATTCGTATAAGTTATTTAATTGTTTAAGTTGATTAATTTTATTATTAACCATCGCGATTGATTAGTTTGAACAAAACGATTAATAAATTGGATCCTGATTTATAAACCCCATTTAGCTTAACAAAATTAATTTTGTAGCTAATCATCGCAATCGATTGATTTGATTAAAACGATTAGCGAATAAACCCCTAAAATAATAAATAAAAAATGCTAATCTTATTCTTATTATATAAAATATGCTTTCCACCAACGCGATTAGTAAATATAATCAAATCGAAGAAAAGTCATAAAAAAAGCAATTTAAACCAAACCAATTAACATTAACAAATAAATTAATTTTAATTTCATTTTCGCAGGGGGGTGTATTCTTTAGTTAATGGGTAATTCAAGGGGGTGTAAAAAGCATTGGGCTAGGCCCATGAATGTCATGGATCCGTTGGATCCAGTGGGGTGAAGGTGTATGGGGGTGTGGTGTACGCTCATGTCTAATGTACGCTTGATCCATATCTGATAGCTTCAGATCAAGATAAAGAAGATCTAAGGGTTTGCATGCGCTTTTGTTGGGGGATCCACGCTAAGGGATGTGCATTGGATGAAAGTTTCCAACGGCGATCAGATGGCCACGCGTCTCTCATCAAGAAACTTACCTCGTCTATTCAAACGGAGATCTGAGCCGATGGCTCATTTTTTCCTCTCCTTTCTCTCTCTTCACTCTCAGCTTCTCTCTTTTCTCTCACACGAACCCAAAGAAACCCAGGAACCCACCCCCGAACCACCGTAAATTGCCTTGAGAGCCACCACCATGCCCAGTTTTCCGATGAATGTTCATCGGAACATTCATCCCCAACCCAAATTTTCAGAAAAACACCAAAACCCAGATGAAGATACTCTTGATCTTCATCTTCAACCTACCTCCAAACCCTAACCCTATGAACCCTAAACCTAACAACCATGAACCCTAACCCCAATGATGAACCCTAACCCTTAATTAAAACCCAGATTCATGTAATAAACAACCAATCAAGCATGCAAATCAAGAGAATTAAGCTACGTGGATTGAATTGTGTTACCTTTTGTCTTCTATTTCAGGAACGTGTATGCTCCCTCCCTGGTCCCTCTCTTTCTTTTTGTTTGCAGGTTCGATCGAAGCTTGAAGAAGAACTTGAAGATCTTAGGGTTCGTATTCGCGGCGGCTTCAAGAGTCTTTTTCCTGAAAAAACTACCTCTTCTAATTTCTTTTCTTTCTTTTATAGCCTAGGGTTTGATTTAGATTAGGAAATTAGGGATTAGATTAGGTTTGATTCTGATCTGATTTACATTTTAGGTTAGATTAGTTTTAGGAAACCTTAGATTAGATTTAAGTTAGGTTATTTGATTTAGAGATTTGGTTGTAAATTTAGATTTCGATTGGTAATTGATTTGAACAAAATTGTATGATTTACGAATTCATTTAATAAAGATTGATTTTATTGTTATGTTTGATTTGATTTCTGTTTCGTTGAAGATTTGATTTTGCTTGATTTGGGTTTTGGGCTGAAGATTTACGCAGCTAGGGTTTGGAGGAGGCTGCGTGAGGAAGGAGATGAATAGGACCCGGGTCAGGTCCACCCGGTCCAAACCCTGGTCCGTACGTGACCTGGCCCAATACCCTGTAACTGGCCCACTTAATCAGTAATTAATTCAATTAATAAAATTAATAATACTAATGAGTCAATATAATTAATGTAATAAAACAGAATAATAATTATTAATACAATACCCTTAAATAAAAGTTATACAATAATATAAAAATAATTAGCACTAACCCTAATAATAATACTATTAAAATTAATAATGATCCTAATAATACTATTAATCTTAATACTAAAATCCTAATAATACTACTAGTTAGTAAAATTATAATAATAATAATATTCAAATAAAAATAGACTATAAATAAATGATTAATCAATTATGATAGAAAAATGATCAAAACCTTATAGTGGGGTAGATTGGGTCAAATGATTGGGCTTAAATACTTGTTAATTATACATCTAAATTTAATTAAAAAGGCTTTATAAGAGGGTGGGTTTAACAATAGATATGTTAAACCCCATAACTCTTAATTTTAACACCCTTAATAAATTAATAGACGTGAATCGTATCGGGAAAATTTTGGGGTATGACAGTCATCATCTCAGTAGAGATACTGGGGAGATAAGGATTATGACTCTGGAGCATGGTAATATTGAAAGGGAGCTTGCTATTAGTCCTCTAGAAGGCCTTAATAATACTCATATTAAGAGAAAACTTGGGGTATGTATTCATGAAGAATTATAGTAATTACTTCAAGAGTTGCATCTGCTAGTGGAAGAGCTAAAGATGTTGAGTTCGGTACAACTTCTACTGGTACCATTTGAGAAGAAGGAGCTTCTGTTGTGGTTTCTATTGCATGACTGCTGGTCATGTGATTCTGTTTGGATTTGCCTTATGATTCTTTTTATTTTAGTCTATGATTTTGTAAGGGTTAAATGCCTAGGATATTTTTAATTTTACTTGTTCTAAGAAAAAAATTGCTTAACAAGTACTTAAGCTTTGTTCTACTACCTTTGTCACTTTGTGGCTAAAAAGGGGGAGTAGTAACTGAGTATACAGGAGGTGCTTGTGCTTAAGGGGGAGTATGCTAAATTTCTTGCTACTGTGTTAGTGTATACTTTGATAGTATGAGCTAGCATATGGTGAGGGGGAGCTATTACCCTGCTTTGTTGTTACCCTGCTATGTTCTTTCTGTTGTTTTTCTTCTAATGCAAGGATTATTTGGTTGTTTTATCCAAAATGTGCTAAAGGGGGGATTGTAGTATCTCTAAGATTGTCATGCATTTTGGTAAAACCATCCTAGCAAAAACATGTTGAATAAAATGCCATATCATACAGTTTTCAACATGTTGAACAAGATGTCACAACATGATAGGTATGACATCGTGTTTGTTGGAGCTGATCTATCAAGTATATCAGCTGTTTCATTAGCTACAGAATATAGTGGAATATTCAGTTAGCTTATGTGTATCCAAGATTGATTCAGTCAGAGATATTCACACTTTCTATAATTGGAGACAATTTAGGAAAGGTTGGATTAAAAAACTTATTTTCTTGGAGATCAAGCAACAAATTTTTGTGCAGCCTCCTTGTTGTGGTTTTAGGCCCAATACAGTCAATACTAATTCTATAAATAGACTGGCCTAAACCTAGTTTGAAGTGGATCTGATATTTGTATTTTTAGGGTTCTAAGAATCCTTATTTTTGTGTTGTAAGTTCCATGTTTGTTCATTCACAAACCTGTAGGTGTTGAATGTTGTTTAATCTTCGAAGCTGTTAGGCAAAGAGAGTAGTGTCAGTTCTCATAAGCTTTTAAGCATTGAGAATTGTGTGTCTTGGAAGAGTGTCTTCTACTTTTGATTGTTTTTGTTGTCTGTCATGGGTTGTGATTAAGGGGATTTGAGGAGGGCCTCATACCTAGGTGAGTCTTAGGTAGAAGTCATAGGAAGGGTAGTGATTAAGTTAGAAGTTGTAAACGGGGGGTTTAACTTCGAATTGATACTATCGTATATTGATTTCATCCCTGACATGGTAGCCCCCAGAGTAGGAAGGTTGTTTTGAACTGGGTAAACAGTTCCTTGTGTCTTTTACCTTTTTGCACTATTTTTCGTTACTGCTACCATCTTGTTCCATAGTTTTTATCAACAGATATTCGTGTTGTGACATCTCATTTGAAATCACATATCTGATACCAGAATTTCAGGTCTCCTAACACAAATTTTACTGGTTGTATTATATATATTGTCTCTTAAATGTTTCCATTTAAAAACGCAATATTTTCATACATCAAATGCAACTCTAAATGAAAATAAGCTACTAATTTCATTATCACCCTAAGAGAGTATTTTAAAGAAACAACGAGAAAGTATCTCTATAATTAATTTTTTTTTGTTTAAGTAAATCTATTGGCAACTAGAAGAGCTTTATGTCTCTCAATATTACCCTTTGAATCCCTTTTGGTTTGAAATATCTATTTACACATTGTTCTAGGCCAGCCAAAGGCCCAACACAAATGAAATCCAAGTATCCTGCCCAACCATTCAAATCTCAATCAGAATTCTCCAACGTATATAATTAAGAAACACGAGATTCAACGTATATAGTTGGAAGAAGAATAAATTTTTCCTTTGTCTCGTTCCAAGGAACTATTCTTCTAAACCTTCTTGTTAATTCTCTGGTTTTTGGTTGGCATTAAGTTTGGTAAAGCTAACTTATGTGAAGATGTTGAAGAAGATGTTTTATCTTTAACTAAGCAGACATTTCGAACAAAGATATCCTTTATGGATCATTCGACATCGTGTCCAGGACAGCTGGGCTGGGCTTTTTGGATATGTGCGTTATAGTTACAGAAGATTCAAGGAATATTATGCAATCCTATGTGGCGCTGAATATGAGAATAAAAGATTTAATCTATTGTCAACATATTTGATTGGTTTCTAAATTTGGAGAAGATTTAGGAAACTAATATTTGAAGCCCTATCTTCATGGAAAAGATCATGGAAGATTTTCTGGAGTGGCCTGCAGTGATTTGAAGCCTAAATCCAGTCCAGAAGATTGTTATATATAGCAACCATCAAACCTATTATTTTGTGTGAACTTACATTGTTGTTTGTGTTAGGGTTTGTGCAATCTTGTATATTGTGAACCATTCATATATCATATTGATAGAAGAGTTTGGTATTTTCATTGAGTTGTAAGCTCTGTGTTCACTCATAAGCTTGTAAGCATTGAGTGACTGTGTTTTAGAAGTGTGTCTTCTATTATTTGTAATTGTATTGAGGGGTATTTGAGATGGCCCTCATACATAGGTGAGTCTTAGGTATAAGTTAGCACGGGTAGCGATTAAGTGAGAAGTTGTAAACGGGGGAATTTAGCTTCAAATTGATACTATCATAATGGATTTATCCATGGCTTGGTAGACCCCATAGTAGGTATTGTTGATATCGAGTTGGGTGAAAAATTACTTGTGTTATTTATTGTTTATGCATTGCACTTTTATACCTGGAGAGCAATTGTCAAGGGTTGGAGTCCTCCTGAGGTTAAAGACAAGGATGACAATGTTACTGTCAAGGAGGAGGCAGATTGGGATGAAAAAGATGATGTAGACGCCTGGGAAACTCCAAAGCATCGAATGCCCTATTCAATGGTGTGGAAAAGAACATCTTCATACTAATCAGTGGTTGTATGATTGCCAAAGAAGCTTGGGAAATCCTGAAGACTGCACGCGAAGGAACTTCTATGGTAAAGATGTCAATACTTCAACTTCTAACCACTAAGTTTGAGAACTTAAGAATGAAGGAATATGAGAGTATTCATGATTTTCACATGAATGTTATGGATATTGCCAATGCCTCTGGTGCACTTAGAGAGAATATTCTGATGCCAAGCTGGTTAGAAAGATTCTCAGATCTTTACCTAAGAGGTTTGACATAAAGGTCATTACTATTTAGGAAGCCCAAGATATAAACACCATGAAGGTTGATGATCTTATGGGATCTCTTCAAACATTTGAGATAGGATTTGGAGAAAATTATGAAAAAAACGAATAGCCTAGCATTTATGTCTAATGCTGAGAGTTGTTGAATAGTATATTCAAGGCAAATATTTTTTTATCGTATCCACAAAGATTGGGTGATATTACCGTCGTTCTATAGTTACTATCGTTTTAAGTTCAATTTGTAACAAGAGTAGATTGAATTGAGTTTCTATTTTTCTATTCAAAAGATGAAGTAAGCATTAAAATAAGACTTGTTTCAATAATAAAAGAATTACAAGATTGGTTTTGGTTTCACTATTCCTATCTTCTATGTGACTTTAACAACTAGTGTATAACTTCAATAGCAATGACAATGTTCTAGTATCCTCTCAACAATGTTTATGTCTAAACAAAGTTGTGAAAGTTAACATATTAATCTTTTGATGATCTCTCACTCTAACTATCAATATATTAATCTTGATTGTTTTATACAAATAGAAAAGTGGCAAATAAATCTATCTCTAGCATGTATTCACTACTTGAGAAAATGTTGTAGGCCAAGACTTGAAATATATTTCTCAATCATAAATCAAATCTAAATATAAAAGATAAATCAACAACATTAATCCATTTCAATACTAATGAAGTTCATACAAAAGTGCTAGAGAAAATACATAGTTAACAAGAATAGCTACTACCTCCAATCTTGTCAAAGTGGGATTTAGCTACTCATCACCATGGTTGACAGCAAGAAGAATGAAGACGAAGCTAAGAACATCAATCTCTCACAAAGTTGTTCTTTTCTCTCCCAAAACCCTAGCCTCAATGTTTGGTTCACAATGAATAGAATATTAAAATTCCCCCTTTTTTATCTCCCTAAATAACCCCTAATTCGTACTAACTTTTCTTCTTCAAAAGATAAGCCCATCTCTCATGACAAGTGGCAACAAAGTAAAAGATAAAATTCTGCAGCGTAGTGTTTGCGGGGCAAACAATGTTTGCGGGGCAAACAGTGAATCTTTTGCCACATCAGTTGCAATTCAAAACTGGACTTGTTCAGCATCTATCAGTTGGCGTCGCAAAGGATGTTTGCGGGGCAAACTGGCCTTATCACCACTTCTTTTGCTATTCCAAGTCTTCAAGTAATTCCTCTTTGCTTCCATGATCTTCAAACCTTTTAAAAACGCTACAAAACTAACAAACATGTGAAATAACAATTCAAATGAACTAAAATGAACAAAATTGCAAAATTATTAAATTGCATGAATAAAAGTGTGATTATTGAGTAAAAAGTGGTTAAAGGGACCAAAAACAATATATGAAAACTAGTACTATTTAGTCCCTAACAAGAGTTCAAAAGACAAAGGTGAAAATATTTCAGAAGACATTGTGCTACTTGGTTGACATATCAACAAGGTGCTTAAGTAGTTCGATTGGAAGTCAATAACCAATGTCAAGAAAAAGTCTCTCAACATCAGTAAAACTCAAGATGCTGATAAGAAGTTCAAAACTGGAGAGCAGCCATATCTAGGGAGAGGAGTTCAGTGTCATGAGTGGGAAGGATATGGACATATAAGAGTTGAATGTTCTACATATCTCAAGAGGCATAGAAAGGGGCTGACTGTGTCATGGTTAGAAGATGAGTCTGATAGTGACACTGAAACTTCCAAGCATGTTATTACCCTATCTGGAGTATGCGATGGAGAATCAAATAGTGAAGATCTAACTTTTGAGGATCTTTCCAAAGCATACAAGAGATTATGCCTCAAAATTATTAAAGTTAATCATCATGTTGAAGATCAAAAAAGGATTATGGCTCAACTCCAGAATGAGAAAGTGAAGCAACTGTCTATCATCGTTGCGCTGAAAGGAGAGGTTATATTGCTCAACTCTAAATTGGACAATTGACTAAGTCCATTAGAATTCTCAACAGTAGCTCAAATTTGCTAGATAAGATTCTTCAAATAGGGAAGAATGATGGCAACAACAAAGGGATTGGCTATACTCATCAAGGAAAGGCCAAAAACGAAGTAGCAGGTGTAAAGTTTATATCTGCTAAAGGAAAACCAAAGATGTGCAATCAAAGGTATCAACATCTTCAGAAACATCAGAAGAAGAATCAAAGATGTTACTACTCTGGAAGGTTTGGTCACATAAAAGCCGTAAGCTACATGTTGCATGGATATCCCAAGGTAGTTTCACAGCACAAAAAGGAACGAAGTGGTGGTAAACCAAAGAAGAAGTGTACTCCCAAAAAGGTTATGATTTCTCTCATAGCTCACACTTCCTTCAGAGCATCTATTAGAGAAGACTGGTATTTTGATAGTGGGAGTTCTAAACACATGACCAGTATGCAGAAGATCTTGGTAGATATCAAGCCTTGTTCTACCAGTTATGTCACTTTTGGAGATGGATCAAAAGGTGAAATAAAAGGTGTTGGTAAGCTGGATCATGCAGGATAACCTAGTCTTGAAAATGTTTTACTTGTTAAAGGGCTAATTGCAAACTTGATTAGAATTATTCAACTATGTCACCAAGGTGTAACGCCTGTTTTTTATTTAATTATTTAATTAATTGATTGTGAATTATTTGGTGAAATTGTGGCTAGATATTGGTATTTATGCTATTTTAGTATATAGTTGGATAATAATAATAATGTTCCATACTCGGGATGTGTATGAGGACGCGACCTAGGATGTGTTACGGAGAGAGGTATGGTGTATGACCTAGCCGAAGACTACACGTGGCCAAAGACTACACCTGGCCGAAGACTACACCTGGCCGAGTACTGCACCTCGTCGGGGATTGCACCTAGCCGAGTACTGCACCCAAATGAGCTACAGTGCTAGGCATTAGGACGCATACTAGAGGCATACATAAATTCATATTTATAACTCGGACGTAACGCATGACTGTTATAGACAACCCGAGTGTAACGAATGATTAAATATGCCATTCATGGCTGGATAATAAAGGATGTGGAAAAACATCTGTAACCATGGAAGTCTTAGAGACACCTTTTAAATGAGGCTTTAAGGGACAAATTTGAGGCTATAAAAAGGGGCCTCCGATAGAGGGATAAGAAAGACACTTCTCTTGGAACAAAGTGCATTGCTCACTGCTTCCAAATCCGCAAAGCTCACCGCAATAATAGCCAGTTTCCCAGCTTTCCACACCTTTGAGGGCAAGCTCCACTATATCTAGTTCTTTTACACAAGAACATTGGCGCCCACCGTGGGGCCTCGGTAAAATTTATCTTGGGCCACACTCATCAACTCAAAAATGACTTCAGAAACTGATCCTCCAGACATGGTGCAACTGATGACCATAACTACTGATCAACATTCTAACAAATTTAGTTACATTGTCAAGTTTTGAATTGAGCAATACAACTTCATCCTTTATATCAGAGATGATAGACAAATGCTCCACCTTTTCATCTTGTAGTTGAGCAATGACCTCCTTTTGATCTTCTTCCATTTGACATACTTCTTCACTTCTTAGGCACAACTCCTTGTATGACGCATCAAGTTCCTCAAAAGTGAGTTCTCCAAAGTATGAATCTTTGTCAAATCATATCTACCAGTGAAGGATGTAACATGCTTAGCAGTTTCATAATCAGGTTCACCTTTTCCTTGATTGGGTTTCTCCTCTATTTTTTCTTCTCTTTGAAAGTTATTGTTCTTATTGATGTCGAATGACATGTTCTTAACATTAGGTATCGGATGCCTATTCATTATCTTCAGTACCTTATTGAACAGCCTCCCAAGAATCATAATAGCATTAGAAATTCTTTCATCGGTTTCCATGTCACATTGATCCTTTCTTCATTAGTGTTGAAAATAAAAATTTATGCTCTTGTTATTCATTTCATATCTATCACTGATAACCAATTCAAAAGTTTGAAGTGGCCCAATAAGCTCCTCCACTTTCATGTTGCAGATGTCTTTGGCTTCTACAATAGTTGTGCCTTCATTTCAAACTTCTTAGGCAAGGACCTGAGGATTTTTCTAAAAATCTTCTCTCCCAAGGCACTAGATGATTTGGAAATATCAAGAATATTCATGTGAAAGTGATGAATACAGTCAATATCCTTCATCCTGAGATTCTAAAATTTGATGGTAAGAAGTTGAAGTCTTGACATTTTTACTTTTGATGTACCTTCGTGAGTGGTTATGAGAATTTCCCATACATCTTTGGCCACGGTACATGTACTTATTAACCTGAATATATTTTTGTCAACCCCATTGAACAAAACGTTCAAACCTTTGGAGTTTCCAAGAGCACATTCATCTTCTACCTTAGACCAATCCTCTTCTGTCTTTAATTCAGTTGTACCCTTCACCACAGGGTGTTCTAAACCTTTGATAATTGTTTTCCAAGTTTTGCTATCCAAAAATTTTAGAAAATCCATCATATGCATTTTCCATAATCATAAATCATTCCATCAAGAATAGGTGGTTTATTCACGAATCCTCCTCCTTCCTTGTCCATTGTACCAGAGAGTATCTTCCTTGAATCTCACCCAGAGTCAGAGTATGATGCCTGCTCTGATACCAATTGAAATTCTGGTGTTTAGATCTCAGATGTCCTAAGAGATGTCGAGACAATGATCTCTAAACAACACACAATGACAATGTATACAATAAAATAGTGCAGAAACTTAAAATAACACAAGTAATTGTTCACCCAATTCGGTATATAATAATACCTACTTTGGAGGTTACCAAGCTAGGGATAAGTCCACTATGATAGTATTAGTTTGAAGTACTATGCAAATAACCACCAATTCACATGTAAACAACCTCTGGTTTACTGCCTTCTTGCCTAATCACTACCCGTGCTATACTTCTACCAAAGACTCACCTAGGTATGAGAGCATTCTCAATCCCCCTCAATCACAACCGTGATAATCAATTACAAAACTTTGGAAGACACAATTCCAAGACACCATCACTCAATGCTTAAAAGCTTATGAATAAACACAGAACTTACAACTCAATGAAAACGTCCAACTTTTCTATCAAGAATATATTAGTGAGGCTTATAGTACACAAGACTGCATAAACCCTAACACAAACTACAATGTAAATTCCACGAAATAACTAGGTTTGTTGCTTTCTATTTACAACAATCTTCTGGACTGGATTTGGACTTCAAAACGCAACAGGGTGTTAGAACAAGATTGAGAATCTATGTTCAGAATCTGGTTTTGATGATAACGAACATATATTTTGTGAGCAACAATTTTAGTACTAATGGTTTCATTTAGTGTGCAGATACTATGCTATAAATCTTATATAGGATTCATCAGAAAAAGAGTACAAGGACTACATCAGAAACTGGCTCAGATATGAAATCAAACATCTAGAAGAATGACAAAGTTAAACATCATTCATTAGATGTTCTGGTTAAGAATACGTCAAACAAGCCAAGATCAGCAGATCATAAGCAAAAGAAGCAACAATGAAGAACAAGACCATTAAGAAGAACTAGCAATATCAACGCTCACATACAACAAGCAAAGAATCAGAAAGTACATCAGAAGATTCAAAAGAATTGAAAAATAAATATCAGATACATGAAGATCCGATACAGCAAGAAAATCATATGTGAAAAAGATCAGAAGTTTTGAAAGTGCAACGCAGTGACATACAAAACGCAAACAACAAAACACAAGCTTAACCAAAGAAGCACGCCATCAACTGCAATCATCATGTTGAAGATAAGGTTCTGCCAAGAACAACACTTGTCATTAAAGGTTCAATCTAGACGAAGCATTCAAACAAATCTCAATGGCTAGATTCCAACGGTAACATACCAAGCTCTATAAATAGATCAAACTTCAAACTTGAAGGTATGCGTCCATGTATGCATCTAAGTATGCGTCCAGAGTGAGCATCAGAGTATGTATCCAGGATACATCTACAGAGTGAAGAAAAAGAAATATCTTAGGAGAAAATCTGTAGTGAGAAGCTGAGCATGAAAGTATGAATGAAGAAATGAGAAACCATGCTTCAGTAGTTACATCAAGAGGCAACATACACCCAGTGTGTGAGGAATCAATTATGTTGAAATACACATCAGATGCCTGTGAGAAGAGTGAAAGAGGAAACTCTGCATGTTATGCAATATGCTCCAATAGAGTCATCAGACGTTCACTAATACTTGATCAGTTCTTACATTGCTCACATTGAATGTCTAGGATAAACGGAATACACGGAGTTGCTGCTCGAAAGTGTTTCATGTTTGCTTATGATCACTAAATGTGTTATTAGTTGTAACAAGCTTCATGATTAGTATTCAAGAAGAAGATGAAGATCTACACGCAAGAAGCAATTAACATGAGAACTGTTGCTCCATATCTGCTTATGAAGAAGAAAAGAAGACGGTCTTACAAGAAGGAATTAAATTTCAAGAGCTGAAGCTCTAATCTCCTTACCCTGATAAGAAAAGACCAAACTGAAAGAAGCAATTAATACAAAAGCTGCTGCTTTTAATTTTCTTTCAGAAGATGAATATCAAATCAACAATAGAGTTGTTGCTCTAAATCAGCTTAAGAAGATTTGAAGACAAAGATCAGCATGAAGAAGCACTTAAAATTCGGAGTTAATGCTTATATTCGGTTTATCAACATACATGCATGGATCTTATTTAGAAGTTGAAGAAAAGAAGACTACAAGTATATTTATTGTATCTTGTAATTATTTGTAAAACACATAGAGTTGTTGCTCGTAGTGTGTTATATCTTAGAAACTTCTGATAGAATGTTTAGGCACCAGAAGTGACTTCAAGTCAGTGTGTCGTAAACAGATGTACTTAAGAAAAAGAGAAAAACTGCTTATCTAAGAAGCACACTTGTAATCTCCAGAAGATAGATGAACGGTATATCTCACTGAGATCACTGAAAGGTTCATCATCTATAGTAAGTCACAACAGGTTGGTTGTGCAGGGTTAGTCACAGCAGTTGGCTGTGTAGGAGTCAATGGATGTTATATCTCGTGGAGATCACTGAACAGTCCATTGCAGTTAGTCACAGCAGGTAGCTGTGCAGGGAGTTAGTCACAATGCGTTGTTGTGCATGTTACTAGATTGATGAACATTATATCTCGTAGAGATCACTGAACGGTTCAATCATATAGGGGTTAGTCACTCGTGGGTAGCTTGTGCAGGGTTAGTCATAGCAGTTGGCTGTGCAGGTTGTTAGTCACGATGGAGGATCGTGCAGATATAATCAAGAAGGTGAACCACCTGAATAAGGTGGACTGGAGGTAGCCTTATTGAGAAGGTGAACCAGGATAAAAATAAACGTGTCTTTTACTTTCTGCACAATTCATTTTAACTTAGAACCTTCACGCAGAAATCTTCAGAACTGTACTGAGACAAGTCAGAAGTTCTGATGATGTAAAGAAGTTAATAATGAATACTCATTTGTTATGCAAACCCATTCCAAACATGCTTCCGCAACATTAAAGCATACCCAGAAGATGAGATACAAAAGGAAAGAAAAGAATTTAAAGAAAGGGAATTTTAAATTGATAAAGAACACAATTCAATCCCCCCTTTCTTGTGTTTTTATCCACCTTCACATGGCACTCTAGAAAATACTCCAAAATATTCTCTATGAAGATATGGCTCCAATAATCAGTCTCCTAAATATTCTCCATATTTAGAAACTAATCATATATCTTGAAAACAGAGACAATCTCTTATCCCTAAATCAAGATCCACATAGGATTGCACAATATTCCAAAATATTTTGCACCTGTAACTAAAAATATACTTCAATAGATCCAACTGTACTTAAGAGTCACGATGTCGGATGATCCTACATAGGACATCTTCCTTGACATGTATCTTCAGTAGAAATGGAAATAACATCTTGTTCAACATGCTCCTATAAGTTAGTTTTACCAAACATAATGCCAACCATAAACTAGAAAATTAACAGATCCTAAGATATATTATGTCGCACCAACTTCCTTCATTAATGAGGAACCCTGACAACAAATGATTGACTATGGTGGCAGTTACGACAAGATTATACTACGACGAAAAATACCTTTCGTCAAACAATATTACAACGACCTTTCGTTAATCGTGGTGGAATCTCATTTTTTGGCGCTTTTGTTTTTTGTTTTTACTAAAAGATATTTCACTATGGTGAATGTTAAAATTCGTAGTGAAATGTACCAGGAGTTACATGGTTCGAATCCTAGCTCCTTCAATATCCCATTTTATTGTCACAAAAAGGTAATGTCCTAGTATATCATCACAATTAATTTAATCAACCGTGGTGTAAAGTCCAATCATTTCATCATGGTTCATCTTGTCAACCGTAGTGAAAAGTGATATTTTTTAGTATATAAGCGAAAGTATCTCTCGCTCAGTACATAAGTTTTGTTTCTCTCAAAATAAAACCCTAACACATTTCACTCTTCTCCCTCTAAAGAAAACCCTAACATCCATGTCACTCATCACACATACTGTAACCTTCAGATTCGTCTTCACCAATCACTATCTTCATGTTTGTTCATTAAACTTATGCTCCAATTTCGTTTACGTTTCTTCTTAAAAATGGTTTCTCATTTATTTTTAATTTAGTGAGTGTTCCATGTAATCCTATTAATGTCATGGTATTTTTTTTTCTTACATGGAAAGTTAATAAAGAAAACCACCTTAACAAATCTCATACTTTTGCTATGGTACATATGGTTTATGTTGCTGTGAAAAACAATACAAGAATTGTTAGAACAAAGTTTGGTTCTACATCCTTGAAATAGTTTTTATGATAACAAACACATATCTCTAAATAGAACATATACGCTCCCTAATCGGTTATTTGTATTTCAGAAGTTCTGAAGCAGAAAACAAATTAGAAGGCTGCATCGAGAGAGAGGTTTACAAGAATAATAAGATCTAATCTCTGAAGGAAGGTTATAAGAACAAGAAGTTCTGATGACTGTGAAAAATGTTTGTAAAAACAAGAAGTAATTGTCACTTGATCTCCGTTCTAAGAAGATCATGTTCTGATAGCCACTACAACAAGCTCTCCAAGATCATAGTAGTAAGGCTATCGACTGCTCAGGTTTTGACTATGTTTTCTCAAAAGCAGAATTTATGATAAAACTCTGATAAGGAAAATGCCTCTTGCGCCAAACACTGACGTAATGCTCTGATACATTATATTCTGATACTTAGTTCTGTTACAAGTCATTAAATTCAAGATCTTCTATTAACGAATGGATCATCATTTCTATGGAAAGAATCTCTATCTTTTGAAAGGTCTTAAATCATATTATTTCAACATTTCAAAGGTGAAAAGTGTGTCTCTCAAACGGTTCAAAAGCTGCATTATATATTGAAGACACTACTGAAGTTAAAAATACAAAATACTCACGTACAAGCTATCAAAATCTCTATTCATTCTCTTATTATTTTTGTGCATTGCTTTTAAATATTGTGTATACATCACAGTTGTGATACAACTTATTAGAAGCATATTTGTAAACACATAAGATTTATTTTGTCATATTGTTCCTTGAGAAACCAGGTTGTGGTTTATCTCAAGAAGACTTTGACGGTTGTCATTATGAAAGTTGTTGTAATCAAGTTTGATTTGGTGGATTAAGTCCTCGTAAGAGAGAGGCAAAATTACCTTGGCGGATAGACTGAAGTAGTTTGAGTTCAAACGAACCAGGTTAACCAAACGTGTCTTAAGTTTTTATTTTATTAAAAACCCAATCCAACCCCCTTATTGTGTTTTTCGAACCTTCAAGAATTATAAAGCTATTGTGTAAACTTCATCCACCTTGTATTTCTTTTTTATAGCATCATAAACTAGATGAAATTCATCATTGATTCCAGTTCCATGATTGTTTTCAATAAAAGGTGAGTACTTGAAACATTTTATTATATCTTGTGTTGTTGTATGTTGTGTATGTTGCCAGTGTTTTGTTTATAAAAGATATGTTTTTTAATGTTGTTATATGTTATTGTTGTGTTACTGATAAATGTTGATGTATGTTATTGTTGTTAATTAATGTTCTCAAAACAAGAACGAAACATTGCTAAGTCACAAGAAAAAGGCTTTCTTGTAACTTAGCATTGTTTTGTTCTTTACGTTTTCATGCAGATTGACAGAAGATCAAGTTCAGTTTACTATATTGTATGTAGATTGTTTGTTTTACTAACCCTTCACTGAAAATATATTCATTTAAATTGACATAGATACTTATAATCTAAAAATTAAGTTGTATTTGAAAACCAACTTATATAAATCTCAGTTTTCTGAATTGCATCTGTCTCATAATTCATATCACGGTCTTTAACATATAGAATGTGATTCAATGACCTGATTCCTTCATTACATTGATATCTTCTCTTATAGTTTAATAACATAAATTTATTTGCCAAGTCTATCTCATTATCGTCACTAATCATCATGATTGTTATGATGATAAGTTATCATCACAATCATCATGATAAGTGACAATGATGAGGTAGACTTTGCCAATAAATTGATGCTATTCAAATTAAACTAGAAGCGAAGGAATCAATCCCATGAAGGACTTAGACCATTGAACCATATTCTAAATGTTAAAGAGCAAGATATTAGTTGTGACATGCATGCACTTCAAAAAACAGTGGTTTGTTTATGTTATTTTTCAAGAATAGTTTTATTTTTAGATTCTATATTTCTTCATCAATTTGAATTGTTGTATTTCTTTAGTGATGTGTGTGAAAAAAACAAGCAATCTACATATTATATAATAAATTCTGGGTACTTTCTACAATGGTTATCTATTGTATTCGTGATGAAATGCTATTTATATTCCAAATACAATGGTTATATACATATATATATATATATATATATATATATATATATATATATATTACAACGGTTGATAAGCATAAGTGTTGTGATATATAGCGTGCGTCTTGACTTATAATCACGGTCTCGCGACCATATCATCCTTTACCTCACAACGGTTGGTCAGACGTGGTGGTATCCCTTTTTCAACCATTGTGGTACGACTTTTCTGTAGTAGTGGTAATTGTCACATTAATAATTTCTCCACCATCTTCTGGTCTCAAAAACCTAATAGCAACATATCCTTCCATTGCTTCTCAATATGCATACTGCTATGTGGCAGAGGCTTTTTCTCACTAGGTAGCTTTTGGCCAACAAATCGACAATGAAGCTCAAAGATAATCTGAAGTTTGAAAGATCTAAGGTGATATGAGAAACAGGATTGAGAGTGCCTTTTTAAATCATAGCGTGCCTGTTATAATAATCATAACTTGAATAAAACAGACATGTTAATGAAAACTTGAAAGAATCAGAAGTCGATTCTACAAACAGTGCCAATACTTAGTTCAAAACTAAAAATGATCGGTAAAATGATTATGTAGTGCTTTGTTGTGGGAGATTTGTGTTTCTGATGCAATAGAGAGGAGCCTAACATACATGCACTATGCCAAATATGATTTTTAGCAGCACCCCTACGAGAGCGCTTTTAGGGAAAAGCGCTCTTATAGATTTCGCTAAAAACAAAACAAAAAAACAAGGGAAAAAAGCGCTGGTAAATGGTGGGGGTACGAGAGCGCTTTCTAGAAAGCGCTGGTAAAGGGGGGGGGTGTACGAGAGCGCTTTCAAAAAGCGCTGGTAAAGGTGGGGGTACGAGAGCGCTTTCTAAAAGCGCTGGTATAGGGCATCTTAAGAAAGCGCTTTCAAAAGCGCTGCTATAAGTGTAGGATACGAAAGCGCTTTTATTCTAAAAGCGCTGGTATAGGGGGGATACAAAGGCGCTTTTGAAAAGCGCTCTCGTAGCTAATTTAAAATTAAAATTTCTAAAACAAAATTAACAAAACACGCTATTTTCCTTCAGTACTATTCTTCTCTAAGCTAACGAAACCCATATCTCACTTCGCGACATTGCTACGGTTCATCACTATTTCTCGCCCAAAATCGCCGCTGTAGAGCCCTACAATCATCTCCTTCTCTTCACTGCAACCACATTCATCCTACAATCATCTTCTTCTCTTTGCCACCGTAGCTCAGCAACAAAGTTCACACGCGAAGATAACAAATCTTGTTCGCCACCGTAGCTCAGCAACCCATATCTTCCCATTCTGCATAGCTGAGTTCGAATCGATTTTTATTTTCACATCAGGTATCTTTGATTTCTAATGAATCTTGTTCGGTTAGATGGGTTTTATATATGCTCGAATTTTGAATACAGTCATTGCAATTGGCGTTAGGGTTTGTTTAATCAGAAAAGGTTTTATCAGTCATTGCAATTGGCGTTAGGGTTTGTCAAATAGCAATGGTACATGGCTATAGTGTTGCGAAATTTGAACAAATCATTGTTGCTTTCTGATACGGATGTTGTTGAAACTAATGATTGGGTTTTCTGTAAATTGAGTTAGAATAAATTTAGTTTTCTGGTTATGGTAATCTTTCCTCCCCCTCAAAATCTCACGCATTATTTGTTACTGTAGGGAGAACTTGTATCATAGTTAATGTTTTTGAAGTAGTAGTTGCTTCCTTCCATGTAACTTGTGAGATAGACTAAGGATTACCAGTTCCAGCGAAACTAAGCTTCACTTGTCACATTTGCAGTAAAAAAATATATAAAAGGGCATGATTGTTATTTTGAGGAAAGAAATAGAGGAGAAATATAAAACCCACCAAAGCATATATTAAGCAGCCAGTGTTTTTACTTATTCTATGTGGACTTTACTTTTCTAATTCATAATATGCTCTTGTAGAATTTGTTAGATAATTTTAAATGATGAGTTGTCATATTAACTTGGAATATACTTGAGAGTTGAGAGATGTACAAAGGAAAGGGATATAATCTTAACTTTCTTTATGCATTCATTCTGCTGAAGTTATCAAATGTAAATAATTTAATTAAAAAGTTTACCAAAAAGAAAAATATCACGAACAAGTAGAGTTAAATATCAATCAAAAAGAAGAGTTAGAAGTGAAAAACAATAGTTACCAACTTATCTGCCTTGGAATTGTCATACTGGTTTCATTGGTTTTAACCATTTGATATAGGTACCTGTGGTCTCCCTTATTGTTTTATTTTTGTGTTGAAAATGTTAGGAGTTCCTAAATAGTTTATTCAGTAAATTCGAAATTGTTGAATCTGGCTTATTAGTAAATTTCTTTCTCAAATTACTGGTATTATGATGAATTTTGCAGTATAGAAACTAACTTTAATATGTTCAATCTAGATTGGGGTTATTTTGATATTGTGTTAGTAGTGGTGTATTTAACTGCATCGTGTGTGTTTAATTTTACATTTACTTTGAAGGCTCTGGTTTCTACTTGTACAACGCTGATTCAAACCTACCCGTCTCCCACATCAAGTCCAACTCAGGTTACTAGCCCTTTCTTCTTGCTCATAGTTTGTTGTTTTCTGCTTATAGTTTATTGTTTATGGTTCTATTTAATTTCAATTTAGTGTCTCTCAACCAGTTTTTTGGTTTATGGACTTATATTACCTTGAAATAAGGTAATGTCTTCTTTAAGAAATTGGGGGTAGGCTGAAATAAGGTACTGTCTTCTTTTAGAGACTCAAACAATCGAGACAACTGTAACTTCCTATCTCTAGCTAACTACTAACTTAACCAATATGAAAGCTATAGGATCTCATTAGGTATTGCTTAAGTGTTGCTTATTCACAGTAGTATATTTTTGTACTATAGTTGCATAACATTCTATTTCAAGACTTGAGTGGTTTGACAAGATTTATTTCTATTATTCACACTTTATAGGATCTCATTAGGTATTCTGATCAAGACATAATGATGATAGCTATTTCTTATCTTGACAGAATTCCTTAGTACCTGATAGAGAAACCAAGAAGCAAAAGCATTTGTTTAGCTTAATTAAGACATGGATAAGACATGGATGAATTCAAACCAATTGTCGAAAGAGTACGAGAAAGGGGTATGGGAATTCGTTGAGTTTGCGGTTGCGCACTCCGAAGACCCGCTTCAAATGCCGTGTCCTTGCCTGGGTTGCTGTTATGGGGGTAAGGTTGACGGGAATAAGTTGGCATCCCATTTACTACGGTTTGGAATTGATAGAAGTTATACATGTTGGACAATGCATGGTGAGAAAAGTAACGGGAATGCTGAGTCGAGTTGTAATAGGAAGTATGCTTCAAATGACGATTGCACAGACACATACGATTGCGATCGAGTCGAAGAGATTGCAGAAGCGCTTGAAGAAGATCTTGCGGATTGTCCCAAAATGTTTGAGAGGTTGGTAAGCGATGCAGAGAAACCGTTGTATGAGGGTTGTACAAAATTCACAAGATTGTCTACGGTGTTAAAGTTGTACAACTTAAAGGCGGACAATGGATGGTCGGATAAAAGTTTCATAGAGTTATTAGCCCTTATGAAAGATATGCTACCAGATGATAATGTTCTTCCCAATCGAACGTATGAGGCCAAAAAGATGTTGTCCTCTATTGGCATAAGCTATGATAAGATACATGCATGTCCAAACGATTGCGTTTTGTTTCGAAACGAGTATGCAGCGTTGAATGAGTGTCCTAAATGTGGTGCCCCTCGATATAAGAAAAAGTTGTCTCCTGCTAAAGTCTTATGGTATTTTCCTATAATTCCGAGATTTAGACGCATGTATCGTAGTGAGACCGATTCAAGACACTTGACTTGGCATGTAGATGAAAGAATTATTGATGGAAAGTTGCGACATCCGGCAGACTCACCACAATGGTCGAAAGTTGATACTGATTATCCTGAATTTGGAAAAGAAGCAAGAAACCTTCGGTTGTCATTGTCTACTGATGGAATGAACCCGCATGGTATTCAAAGTATCTCGCATAGCACATGGCCTGTGATTCTTATGATTTAGAACCTACCTCCGTGGCTATGTATGAAGCGTAAGTACATGATGTTATCTATGCTAATTTCTGGGCCTAAACAACCAGGGAATGACATAGACGTATACTTGGCACCCTTAATCGAAGATTTAAAGTTTTTCTGGGAGAACGGTGTGGAGGTTTACGATGGGTATAGGAAGGAAAGTTTCAACTTGAGGGCGATGTTGTTTGGAACAATTAATGATTTTCCAGCATACGGAAATCTATCCGGGTACAGCAATAAAGGTCAAAAGGCGTGTCCTGTTTGTGAAGACGAAACCGATACGACACGATTGGAGCTTTGTCAGAAGAATGTCTTTCTCGGCCATCGTAGATTCTTAAATTCTAATCATCACTACCGTGGGTGGAGAAAAGCATTCAATGGAAAGGCCGAACATCGTACAGCCCCGCCTTTTTTGTCAGGTGATCAAATTTTTGAAAAGGTGAAAGATATGAGCACTCAGTTTGGCAAGCCTTTTGCACATTCACTTGTCAAGGGTGGGTGGAAGAAGAAGTCAATTTTTTTTTAACTTCCATATTGGAAGTCGTTGTACGTAAGACATTTCCTGGATGTTATGCATATTGAAAAAAATGTATTTGACAGCGTCATAGGTACGTTACTCAATATACAAGGAAAGTCTAAGGATGGCCTCAACATAAGGAAGGACATGGTAAACATGGGAATGAGAACTTAATTGGGACCCGTGACGAAAGGAAAACGAACATATCTGCCACCTGCTGTTTACACTCTATCTAGAAAGGAGAATAAAATATTGTGTAAGTTCCTCAGTGAAGTTAAAGTTCCAGAAGGCTACTCTTCAGATATTAGAAGACTTGTGTCCATGAAAGACCTCAAGTTAAAGAGTTTGAAGACGCATGATTGCCATGTGTGGTGGTCGTTTTCTTTACCTCCCCGTTTCACTTGGGAGGACGGCACGCTAAACCCTTCACGCGAAATTTGGAAGGAGAATGCGCCCGTGGTGGGATGAATTTTATTTCAGTTCTTCCTACGATATCACACGAACTTTCTTATTGGTCCTACGAGTAGGAAAGGGGAAAAAAGATCTCAACTAAACCCTAGGAGTTTGCTAAGTGTGGGGATTTCACCTAGACTAGAAATTCTGGAGTCCGGGAGGTCGGTTATACATAGGGAAGTGTTTAAACACCCTACATATCTGTAGTATTCTACAGGAACCTTCTCTGTGTCATTGTGATTGTGTTTATTGCTAATGATTGGGAAAGTTTCTCCTTTGTGTTAGGAGAAGGAATTGAATTGATTAAAGAAAGACAGACAGACAGACAAACTGACTATTTTTGGTATTTTATTAGCTCGCTGAAATTCCTTGTGAACCTCATGCCTACATATCCCTAGTGGAAGTCAGAGCTTAATGTAGTTCGGGGAACTAACTAGGGAAATTAATTGTTTTTTTTGGTGCCTTGCTTGAAGCTCAAGGTTGAAGCTTGGAATTAAATCTCTGTTTACAGTAAAGAGACATGAAATCATCTCTACAGAGAGGTATTTGTACTATTCTACCACAAACATTTAAAGGAGTGACAGAATAACTGAATTCATTTCGTTCAAGAGGGGGACCTTACTTGTGTATGTGCAAGTATACCAGTCAAATGCCTCTTAAATGAAAGAAAGATGCTCATCCAAATTAGGGAAAGTTACCACATGTCTGGGTTTTACTGCCAGCTCATGCCTTTCAAAATCCTAAATGGGAGACTTGATTAAAATTGAAATGAAATGTTTGTTTGTTTGAATGTGGTAGAGTAGTAAAAATATCTCTCTATAGAGATAAGCTATGTCTATCTACTGTATAAAAGATTTGACTTTAGCTGGCTTGTATGAGGCCCAAGCTTGAGGCTTTTTGATTGATTAATTAATATTATTGACTCTGGGAGATGACTCCACTGGGGATTAATTACAGGGTAATTTTGTGTTCTGTACAAAGCCCAGAATTGAGGCTGACTTTACTTAGGGAGACTCTATTTGTGTGCCTTGTACAAAGCCCAAGGTTGTGGCTAACTGTTGAGGATAATTGAATTTTTAAGACTATGAATGACTCTATTTTGTGTGCCTTGTACAAAGCCCAAGGTTGTGGCTGACTGTTGCTAGGGAAAACATTATTTTCTGCCTTGTACAAAGCCCAAGGTTGTGGCGGACTCTTAAATGAATTAAGTATGGATGATTATATGGGGAAAGATCCTAAGTGTTAGGAATCTTTGACACATGAAAAATATGGTTTATCTGCCTTGTACAAAGCCCAAGGTTGTGGCTACTAAGTGATGAAGAACTCACTGGGGAGACTCTATTATCTGCCTTGTACAATGCCCAAGGTTGAGGCTGACTCTTGACAGGGGAGTTTTATTGTTTGGGTGCCTTGTATGAAGCCCAAGGTTGAGGCTAACTGTTTTTGTTGGTTTTGACTCTACTGAGGAGATTTTATTTATTAAAAGACTGTTTTTCTTTGGAAGCTAACCCTTTCCAGGGATTTTGACTCAGCTGCAGAAATTGTTTGGTAAAAGACTGACTTTATCATGTTTTTTGGAGGCTGACCCTTTCCAGGGGTTTTGACTCTTTTTGGGGAAACTATGACATTATTTATTAATTGACTTTGGAGGCTAACCCTTTCCAGGGGTTTTGTATTAAAAATGAAAGAATGTGTGGAAGCTAACCCTTTCCAGGGATTTATTGAAATGGAGGTTGATTTTAATTGACTTTGGAGGCTAACCCTTTCCAGGGGTTTTGTTGGAAATGAATGGCAGAAAGATTATCTAATGGAGACTTCTTGTTTAAAGCCCAAGATGAAGGCTGACTCAATGCTGAGGATGACCCAAAGCATGGATCCTAGACTCTGCTAAGGAAGATTGATGAAGATAAGGGTGACAGAGACTGTCCATGTCTCTCATTCCAAAAGGTGTACTCAATGCAAAATTGAGACAAACTTAGCTTGTTTAAAGTCTGGTTTAAATTGGAAGAAACTCACCAGGGTAGGCTAAAAGGTGGCTAAAGACCTGTTCCTATGTTTATAAGAAACCTGATGGGTCCTTGTATACAAGCTCAAGAGGAAGCTGGAAATGCTTTTAAGAAGCCTGTGGGTCCTTGTACAAAGCCCAAGAGGAGGCTAATCGAGGGTCCTTGTTATAGCACAAGAGAAAGCTATGTAGTTTTGAACTTATTTTGGCTCTAAGCAAATGGGTAAGAGGTTTCACCGGGAATAATTCCTCTTTGGGTGGATGTGTCCTATTTTTTTGGATTCTAAGGTTTTTACCAAGATGTTTCACCGGGAATAATTCATCTTGGGGGTTTGAACTACAGATCTCTAATTAGGAAAGAGCCTTCACCGGGAAGACATTCTCAATCCTAGGCCATATTCCTATAATATATATATATAGTTTAACTGTCCTAGGGTTTATACTCAAACATAGTTCTAAACTAATATATGCACAGTTTATATTTGACAGTAATTTAAATAAAGACTGTAAATTGAAAGCTTGTAAAGCCTAACCTGGATGGAGTGGAGGCCATTGAAGAAGTATGTACAGAGCCTCAACAGTAATTTTTGTTGTTTTGTTGATAACAGTTGAATATATATATATGATAAACAGTTAAGGGTTTTTTGAAAACAGAAGAAGTGAAGATGGACAAAGGTCACATAGGTATCTGAAGAGTTTCACCGGGAATAATGCCCTTCAAATACCAGAAGAATGTTTTGAAAACAGAAAGAAGATTTTGAAAATACAGTTTTGAAAACAAGCTAAGAAGAGAAGGTTTTTGGGACTTACACTCTATTAGAGGCCCAGTACTTTACAGTACTGGTGTAAAAGCAATTTGAAAATGATTTGGAATGATACAAGGTTTTGTTGTTTGAAAACCCTAATCATTTGATTTATTCGGAGATTGAAAACAGTTTTGAGAATTGACAAAAGTCAACTTAATTAAAGTAAAAATAAAGATTTTTTACTTAATTAAGACCTAAACAATTAGGGTTTTATCATAAACTTTATTTACAAAATAATTTAGGTTAAAACAAAGTGAAAATATGTATTAAAGTATTTAAGAAAACACCTAAAACATACTATTTTAAACCTAATAAAAATACATGAAATAAATAATTTTTTTATGATTTTTTTGATTATTCACAAAGTAGGTATATTAAATAGCAAGTGTGTGAAAAATGAAGTGAAAATGATTTAATTTGATAAGTTTATTGATTGTGTGAAGTTTGTATAAAAAAAAGAATGAAAATGGATGCTAAAAAATTGGTTTGGCCCTAGAGAGTTTCGAACCCACGCCCTTCATGATCACATTTCAAAACTTAACCAACTGAGCTGCGCGCGCAGCTTGTTAACTATATACACTCAATATATTATATTTTCAGATAAGCCAGGAAATTCAAATTTTACGCGCGCCATGTTCATCTTCTTCCTCGAGCTTCAGATTTTCAAATTCCTAACTCTCTGGTTTCTCAACTAAATGGCATGATGTAAACATCAATCTCACTCGTTTTTGGACAAGGAACATGATTATGGGCTCAGAATTCATTTATTCTAAGTGTAACTAACGAATTTCATTATGAACACGAAGAACACATAAACCCTAATTTTAAAATTAAATGATGCACAAGATGAATAAATGAATGATGATAGAGGGTTTTCAATCCTCTGATGATGCTGAACAAGATAGAATCGAGCTTTACCACAAAGAGTGCTTAAATTAAAGAGGTGGAGTTCAGAAACTTACCTCTGAAAATGGAGGTCGTGAGGATGATGGAGAGCACCTGGGCTTGAATGAATGATCTCAATAGCTTCCCTGAGACTCAATGATGCTAATTGAATGCTTATTGCAACCTGAATCCTTCTGAATTGTTCTATGGACCTCCCTCGATTTCAGCTTCAAGTGAACATGGAGGGTGTTGATTCTTGAGTTATAGATGAGCTGCAGCCATCTGGTTAGCTTCACTATGACCTGAGGAGTGTGCCTGGATGATTGGCTTGGCTTGGAACCTCCTGAATTACTCCATGGACCTCCAACTGCAAATGCTCCAAAGTGAGAGCAACAATGGTGTTCCTCCACTTACAGAAGTGATCCAGGTGCTTGGATCACCTCAAATGATCCCCCTTGAGATGTTAGAATGTTCACTTCCCAAAGATGAGCTCTGGTTTGAAGAAATCGATTCTTCTTGCCAAAGAACTTTGAAAAATAATGAACATGAGAAGAGAAAGAGAAAGCAAGGAATATGGTTGCTTTGGTGTGTTTTTGAATGAGGAATGCATCTGTATTTATAGGCAAATGGATCAGTATAGCTGCAGAGGAGTGAGCTTCCTTAGTGAAGTTGATTTGCTTTCTTAGCCATGAAGGAAGTTTGCAAGTATCTCTTATGCAATGATGAGAATTTTGATTCCATTTGATCAATCCCCCTAGCCCTCGATTTTGTTTAATCTTAGGGGACAATTCTGAGCCAGAAATGAGCTCTAATTGGTTGGTGAGAAGATTCCTTGGGTGATTCATCAATTTGCCATAAATTCACAAATGTAATCATTACATAATCACATGTTCTTGTTTTTAGAATCTTCTTCAATTCTTATGGCATGGTGAAAATGAATGCATGGCATGGTTTCAGATGTGTTATGGGTCGTGTAGCATCCATTCATGAAGCAAAATGCACAAAATTGCAAAGTTCCAATTTGCACATGACCTATAATTTTACTTCATGAGGCCAACTTTGAACAAGCATAACTCCTAGCTCAAATTGAATTTGAAGAAGGTTGAACACAATTTGGAAAGCCCTAAACATCTGAAGGATAGAAAAACACTTAGAAAGGGGGGGATTGAATAAGTGTGACTTAAAATCTTGGACGATAAAAATAAAATGCACAATTATTTTTATCCTGGTTCGCTGTTAACGAAGCTACTCCAGTCCACCCCCGCAGAGATGATTTACCTCAACTGAGGATTTAATCCACTAATCGCACGGATTACAATGGTTTTCCACTTAGCCGCAACTAAGTCTTCCAGAGTCTTCTGATCACAACCTGATCACTCCAGGAACAACTGCTTAGTTCACTCCTAAGACTTTTCTAGAGTCTACTGATCAACACGATCACTCTAGGCTTAGTTCACTCCTAAGACTTTCTGCTCAGCCAACTGCCAAGACTTCCTGCTCAGCCAACTGCCAAGACTTCCTGCTCAGCCAACTGCCAAGACTTCCTGCTCAGCTAACTGCTAAGACTTCCTAGAGTATACTGATCAACTGATCACTCTAGTTCCTTACAACTTAATGTAATTTATTCAAGAGTTTACAAATGCTTCTTAAAAGCGATAATCACAACTGTGATATTTCTCTTACAATTTAAGCTTAATCTCACTAAGATATTACAACAGCAATGTAGTGAGCTTTGATGAAGATGAAGATTCTGAGTTTAGATTTGAACAGCGTTTCAGCAAGTTAATTTGAATTGTATTGGTGCGAAATCGTTAACCTTGCTTCTCATCAGAACTTCATATTTATAGGCGTTGAGAAGATGACCGTTGAATGCATTTAATGCTTTGCGTGTTCTGTACAGCTTTGCATTTAATGTTATACGCTTTTGTCAATTACCTCGAGCCTTGTTCACGCTGTGTCTACTGACGTAGCCTTTAGTAGCTTTAACGTTCCTTTTGTCAGTCAGCGTAGTCTGCCACGTGTACTTCCTTCTGATCTGATGTTTGTGAATACGACGTTTGAATATCATCAGAGTCAAACAGCTTGGTGCACAGCATCTTCTGATCTTCTGACCTTGAAGTGCTTCTGAGCGTGATACCATCTTCTGATCTTCAGTGCTTCTGATCTCATGTTCTTCTGATGCTTCCATAGACCCATGTTCTGATTCTGCTTCGACCATCTTCTGATGTCTTGCCAGACCATGTTCTGATGTTGCATGCTGAACCATTTGAGACACATCTTCTGAGCGCTGAATTATGCGTACTCTTTATATATATTTCCTGAAAGGGAAATTGCATTGGATTAGAGTACCATATTATCTTAAGCAAAATTCATATTATTGTTATCATCAAAACTAAGATAATTGATAAGAACAAATCTTGTTCTAACAATCTCCCCCTTTTTGATGATGACAAAAACATATATAAATGATATGAATTTGCGATCAGAAAGAGTAGACGGCAAAAGACAAATTACACAGCTATAGCATAAGCATATGAATATGTCTCCCCCTGAGATTAACAATCTCCCCCTGAGATAAATAATCTCCCCCTGAAATAAATACTCGAAGAACTTTAATAAAAGACTTCTCTGATTATTTCGGTAGAGACGATCATATGAGCTTCTGCCTTCAGAGAATCCATAGCTTCTGACTTCTGCTTCCATTGGACAGCTTCAGAACTTGAATTTCTTTGATCTTCAGAACATTCACAGCTTCTGACTTCTGCTTCCATTGGACAGCTTCAGAACTTGAATTTCTTTGATCTTCAGAACATTCACAGCTTCTGACTTCTGCTTCCATTCAGGACAGCTTCAGAACTTGAATGTCTACTAACATCACTTCATGCTAGATTTGTATCAGAACATTGTTGAATGTACCAGAGCATCATCTGAGCATCTCTACATCCTGAAATGTTACAGAACAAAAACTAAACGACAAAAGTCAGCATGAACGAGTTAGAACATAAAATGTATATTCAAATACATGATATGTATCAGAGCCAAATGTATCAGAGCATTTTAGGCTAAAAACATGTATCAAAGCAAATAATGTATCAGAGCCATAACATTATGTGTATCAGGGCAAATAGAATTTTGTCAGAACAGGATAGACAATGATATTCAAATTCTATTATCAGTGCTTCTGATTCATTCTTCTTTCTTGCTTCTGATCTCTGAAGCTTGACAGCACTCAGCTTGCTTCAGTTTCAATGGTTTTGCTTCTAGTGTTTGCTTTGAAGATTCACTTCACTTCTTTGTACCTGCAAAACACTTAAACCATATAGAACTTGCAGTTCTTGTTAGTGAATGTGTGGGAGCCTTTACCCAGCAACTGATAGATTTAATCAAATCATTTATCATTTATCTTTCTCCCCCTTTTTGTCATAACATCAAAAAGTATATATAAAAAAAATTCAGATGTATAAAACGACAAAAGAAAACATTTACTGGAATGTAAAACACAAGGAAACTTTTTCATTGATAAATCAAAAAAGGATTACAAAAGATGTGCAACAAAGAAAAATAAAACTACTGAGACCAAATCCTAGGACCCTAGCTAAGACCACGTCTGTGCCAGCATGCCATGAAGGAGTGAAACGCCTCATTGACTGCTTCTAGGGCTTTCAGGCGAGGGATCAGGGAGACTTGGTCCTGCAGCAGATCTTCCACCACCTTTTCCAGAGACAACATCCTCAGCGGGTGAAGATGAAGAGATGTCTTCAGAAGAGATTAAGGGAGAGGAAAAATCAGAGGAAGCTGAGTCTTGAAGGTCGAGAGATGAGGAAGAAGATGGAGATGATGGAGGGCTTTCACCAGGAGGATGAAACACACGTCTAGAATAATTTCCAGACAGCATTGCTTCGAAAGGATTCACCTTGAGAGGATCATAGGTGATTTTGATCTTTTTGGGTTTGGAAGGTGATGTTTCAACAGCTTTTCGTTTGTTGTTTCTATCAATCTCATTATTTGCTGGTTTTGAAGAAGAATTCATGATGAGTTTGCAAAAAAAAAAAAATGAACAGGTAGGGTTTGATAAGGAAGAGAGGGAGAGACAATCTTTAAGAAGGAAACAAGGAGATAGGAAACCGAAAACCATTTTGAAGAGTATTTAAAGGAAAATAAAATGAAACGAATGATGAAAAGCATTTAATGTTACGTGACGTGAGGAGAGATAATAATGACAAAAGACGTGATTAGCACAGTTACCTAAGAAGACGTCCCCTCAACTGCACGCACGCTTGTCCAGGAATAGTGAACACGTGTTTACCATCTGGATAGCCAGTTACAGCTGTTTTGCTTTGAAGAGAGATTCTGAATCAACTTAGACACTGAAACGTTAGTAATAACTGAATCACAATTTCTAATTGATTTCTATCAGAACTTCTTAACAAAAAAAATTTCATATCAAGGGATACTCATACGTAAGAATATCTCATCTTCTCATTCTGAGCTTGTTTCTGAAGACCCATTTTGTACCAATTAAGTTGAATCCATCTGGTCTAGGAACAAGATCCCAAACATCATTCCTTGTAAACTGATTTAGTTCTTCTTGCATAGCAATTATCCAGTCTGGATCTTCTAGAGCATGATCAACAGAAGTTGGCTCGATCAAAGATACAAGACCTAATTGACAGTCTGCATTGTTCCTAAGGAATGCTCTTGTTCTGATTGGATCATCCTTCTTTCCAAGAATGACATCTTCTGAATGACCAGAGATGAGTCTGGATGATCTTCTGACAGATGGTTCTTCAGAAATACTTAGATCCTCCAGAGAAGCTGTTACTTGATCTTCAGATTCTTTGCTTCTGAGGAGCTCTGCTTCTGATGCGTTGCTTCTTGGCTCAACAACTTCTGATATGTCAATATCACAACCTGCAAAATTATCAACTTGCTTTGGTTTTTCAGAACCAAGCTTATCATCAAACCTGATATTGATTGATTCTTCTACAACCAATGTTTCAGTATTGTATACCCTGTAGCCTTTTGAGCGTTCAGAATATCCAAGAAGGAAACACTTTTGAGCTTTGGAATCAAACTTACCAAGATGATCTTTAGTGTTCAGAATAAAGCATACACATCCAAAAGGATGGAAATATGAAATGTTGGGCTTTCTATTCTTCCACAATTCATAGGGAGTCTTATTTAGAATAGGTCTGATAGAGATTCTATTCTGAATATAACATGCAGTGTTTATTGCTTCTGCCCAGAAATGCTTAGCCATATTGGTTTCATTGATCATGGTTCTGGCCATTTCTTGAAGAGTCCTATTCTTTCGTTCTACAACCCCATTTTGCTGTGGAGTTCTAGGACAAGAGAAATCATGGGCAATACCATTTTCTTTGAAGAATTCTTCAAAGGATTTGTTCTCAAATTCACCACCATGATCACTTCTGACCTTTATGATTTTACACTCTTTTTCAGATTGAATCTGAATGCAGAAATCAAAGAACACTGAATGAGTCTCATCCTTGTGTTTTAAGAATTTTACCCATGTCCAGCGGCTATAATCATCTACGATGACTAATCCATATTTCTTTCCTCTGACAGATGCTGTTTTGACTGGTCCAAACAGATCAATGTGCAAGAGTTCTAACGGCCTTGAGGTAGAAACAACATTCTTAGACTTGAATGCAGGTTTGGAGAACTTGCCCTTCTGACATGCTTCACAAAGAGCATCTGATTGGAATTTCAGATTAGGGAGTCCTCTGACAAGATTCAGTTTGTTAATCTGAGAGATCTTTCTCAAACTAGCATGACCTAACCTCCTGTGCCAGACCCACTGCTCTTCAGAAACAGACATAAGACAAGTCACCTTCTGACTCATAAGATCTTGCAGATCTGTCTTATAAATGTTGTTCTTCCTCTTGCCTGTAAATAGGATTGAGCCATCCTTCTGATTTACAGCCTTGCAAGACTCTTGATTAAAGATTATATCATAACCATTGTCACTTAATTGACTGATAGATAAAAGGTTATGTGTTAATCCTTCTACAAGAAGTACATTAGAGATGGAAGGAGAGTTACCAGATTTTATAGTTCCAGAGCCAATTATCTTGCCCTTCTGATCTCCTCCGAACTTGACTTCTCCTCCAGACTTAAGCACCAGGTCTTGGAACATAGACCTTCTTCCTGTCATGTGTCGCGAGCATCCAGAGTCCAGGTACCATGACATGTTGTGCTTTGTCCTTCTTGCAGCCAAGGATATCTGCAATAGGAATAATCTTATCCTTAGGTACCCACATCTTTTTGGGTCCTTTCTTGTTAGATTTTCTCAAGTTCTGATTGAACTTGGGTTTAACATTGTAAGCAATAGGAGGAACAGCATGATAATTCTTAATGTGAGTTTCATGATATTTCCTAGGTTGTGTCACATGCTTCTTAGTGTGTGTAATGTGAAAACTTTGTGCATGTGAGGTGTGCCTAATATCATGTGAGTGGCCATACTTGAACTGATCATACAATGGCTTGTATGTAATTTTCATTTCATCAACAGGTTCAAGTTTGTATGGGGTCTCACCCTCATAACCAATGCCAACTCTTTTGTTTCCAGACACAGCATATATCATAGAAGCTAGCTGACTTCTGCCAATACTTCTAGATAGGAACTTCCTGAAACTTAAATCATATTCTTTCAGAATATGGTTCAGACTGGGAGTGGATTTTTCTGAATCAGAAGGAGATCCAACATTATTGGATAATTTTAAAAGTTTTTCCTTTAATTCAGAATTCTCCAACTCAAGCTTCTTTGTTTCAAATTCAAATTGCTTTTTCAGCTTTTTGTATTTGAGACTGATCTGAGACTTGAGTTCCAGAAGTTCAGTTAGACCGGAAACTAACTCATCTCTAGTAAGTTCAGAAAATACCTCTTCAGAATCTGATTCTGATGTAGATTCTGATCCGTCATCTTCTGTCGCCATCAGCGCACAGTTGGCCTGCTCATCTTCTGAATCATCTTCTGACTCATCCCAGGTTGCCATAAGACCTTTCTTCTTATGAAACTTTTTCTTGGGACTTTCCTTCTGAAGACTTGGACATTCATTCTTGTAGTGTCCAGGCTCATTGCATTCATAGCACATGACCTTCTTCTTATCAAATCTTCTTTCATCAGAAGATTCTCCACGTTCAAATTTCCTTGAACTTCTGAAGCCTCTGAACTTCCTTTGCTTGGTCTTCCAGAGTTGATTTAGCCTTCTGGAAATCATGGACAGTTCATCTTCTTCTTCAGATTCTGATTCTTCAGGATCTTCTTCTCTAGTCTGAAAAGCGTTAGTGCATTTCTTGATATTAGATTTTAATGCAATAGACTTACCTTTCTTTTGAGGCTCATTTGCGTCCAGCTCAATCTCATGGCTTCTCAAGGCACTGATAAGCTCTTCCAGAGAAACTTCATTCAGATTCTTCGCAATCTTGAATGCAGTCACCATCGGACCCCATCTTCTGGGTAAGCTTCTGATGATCTTCTTTACATGATCAGCCTTGGTGTATCCTTTGTCAAGAACTCTCAATCCAGCAGTCAGAGTTTGAAATCTCGAAAACATCTTTTCAATGTCTTCATCATCCTCCATCTTGAAGGCTTCATACTTCTGGATTAAGGCAAGAGCTTTTGTCTCCTTGACTTGAGCATTTCCTTCATGAGTCATTTTCAAGGACTCATATATGTCATAGGCCGTTTCCCTGTTAGATATCTTCTCATACTCAGCATGAGAGATAGCATTCAGCAAAACAGTTCTACATTTATGATGATTCCTGAAAAGCTTCTTTTGGTCATCATTCATTTCTTGCCTTGACAGCTTCACGCCTCTGGCATTTACTGGATGTTTGTAACCATCCATCAGAAGATCCCATAGATCACCATCTAGACCCAGAAAGTAACTCTCCAGTTTATCTTTCCAGTATTCAAAGTTTTCACCATCAAATACCGGCGGTCTAGTATAACCATTGTTACCGTTGTATTGCTCAGCAGAGCCAGATGTAGATGCAGGTGTAGGTATAGTCCTTTCACTTTCATCAACCATCTTTTAAATGAAGCGTTTTTCTCTTCCTGAATCTTTTCTAAACACGGTTAAGTGCTTGCACCTTAGAACCGGCGCTCTGATACCAATTGAAGGATAGAAAAACACTTAGAAAGGGGGGGATTGAATAAGTGTGACTTAAAATCTTGGACGATAAAAATAAAATGCACAATTATTTTTATCCTGGTTCGCTGTTAACGAAGCTACTCCAGTCCACCCCCGCAGAGATGATTTACCTCAACTGAGGATTTAATCCACTAATCGCACGGATTACAATGGTTTTCCACTTAGCCGCAACTAAGTCTTCCAGAGTCTTCTGATCACAACCTGATCACTCCAGGAACAACTGCTTAGTTCACTCCTAAGACTTTTCTAGAGTCTACTGATCAACACGATCACTCTAGGCTTAGTTCACTCCTAAGACTTTCTGCTCAGCCAACTGCCAAGACTTCCTGCTCAGCCAACTGCCAAGACTTCCTGCTCAGCCAACTGCCAAGACTTCCTGCTCAGCTAACTGCTAAGACTTCCTAGAGTATACTGATCAACTGATCACTCTAGTTCCTTACAACTTAATGTAATTTATTCAAGAGTTTACAAATGCTTCTTAAAAGCGATAATCACAACTGTGATATTTCTCTTACAATTTAAGCTTAATCTCACTAAGATATTACAACAGCAATGTAGTGAGCTTTGATGAAGATGAAGATTCTGAGTTTAGATTTGAACAGCGTTTCAGCAAGTTAATTTGAATTGTATTGGTGCGAAATCGTTAACCTTGCTTCTCATCAGAACTTCATATTTATAGGCGTTGAGAAGATGACCGTTGAATGCATTTAATGCTTTGCGTGTTCCGTACAGCTTTGCATTTAATGTTATACGCTTTTGTCAACTACCTCGAGCCTTGTTCACGCTGTGTCTACTGACGTAGCCTTTAGTAGCTTTAACGTTCCTTTTGTCAGTCAGCGTAGTCTGCCACGTGTACTTCCTTCTGATCTGATGTTTGTGAATACGACGTTTGAATATCATCAGAGTCAAACAGCTTGGTGCACAGCATCTTCTGATCTTCTGACCTTGAAGTGCTTCTGAGCGTGATACCATCTTCTGATCTTCAGTGCTTCTGATCTCATGTTCTTCTGATGCTTCCATAGACCCATGTTCTGATTCTGCTTCGACCATCTTCTGATGTCTTGCCAGACCATGTTCTGATGTTGCATGCTGAACCATTTGAGACACATCTTCTGAGCGCTGAATTATGCGTACTCTTTATATATATTTCCTGAAAGGGAAATTGCATTGGATTAGAGTACCATATTATCTTAAGCAAAATTCATATTATTGTTATCATCAAAACTAAGATAATTGATAAGAACAAATCTTGTTCTAACAACATCTACTTCAAATCATTAGTTTATGTCTTCTTCAGAATCATTTGGGAAATTTGTGAAAAATGAGCCCAAAGTTGGATGAAAACTAGGTTAAAACACTTAGAAAAATTTCTAAGTGTTTATGACCTAAACTTCAAAATTTCCAAAACTTCATAAATGGTTGATCTTTTGAAAAAAGTTCCCTTGTAAGATGTAGTTTTATTTTGCAAGATCTACAACTTTCATGTTGGAAGTTTTTTGAGTTGTGTAGGTGAAATTTTGAGTTCTCACAATGCCCTCAAAAACCCTAATTCCCGACTTTTTGCTCCTTGATGAATTTCTTTGAATTTCTTTGGTCAAATGACTTTGACATCCATATATTGATGATATTGATCTTTGAAAGTCATTTTTTGACCAAAAATCTTAAAAGTCAATGATGATCCCACACAGTTGACTTATCCTGACAAAGTGAATTTTTGGGCTTTTGTGTAGAAACAAGATCTTTTCCTCAAATGAATGATGTAAATGGATTATATTGAGGTAGTAGAGATTCTTGAATCATGTCTTGAGTTTTTGATCCATGCCCTGATTAGAAGTCAACTATCTTGGTGTATTAGGTCAAAAACCCTAATTGTCGACCAGAGGACAATGATGAGTGTGGACTTTGAACTGAGGTGTAATGTCCAGTGGATCTTGTCATATGAGTTATTTGAAGATGATTGATGTCTTTGAATGGTTTCCTGGGGCTTTTTAGGGTTTCCCAAATGTGATCCCTGATTTCAGTCCTTGATTAGGCTCAAAACCCTAGTTTGGTGACCTGAGTAAACCTGTACTCAGATGACTGGATGTCTAATCAATCATAGATGAGAAAAATGAAGTCCTTGAGCCCCATGATTGTATTAGGGACTAATCCTTGTATTGATTGATCCTTTGCCTGAGCTTTCTTGTCTTTGAGCATCCTCGATTAGATACCAGATGGAGAAGTAACTGCTCTGGAAACTTGTCTTGACCTGATGAAAAATCCTGAAGATATGCCATCTCAGGGGGGTCAAAAATTAGGGTATGACACCATGTTATAATGGAACACTTTTTACCAATAGGTATACGTTCTATTCTGCCAGAAAAAGTAAGAAGCGCAATAACTAAGCTGTGTTTCTTCTTCAGGTCAATTTGTAGTAAGGTGGTCGATCCCGCGATCTTACCAACATTGCAAAAAGAGATAGTTGTTACTTTATGTGATCTTGAAATGTATTTTCCTCCCTCGTTTTTTGACATAATGGTTCATCTAGTCGTTCATCTTGTGAAAGAGACACAATTGTGCGGACCAGCTTATATGAGACGGATGTACCCTGCTGAACGTTATATGAAAATATTAAAAGGGTACGTGAAAAACAGAAGTCGACCGGAGGGTTGTATTGCCGAACGATACATTGTTGAAGAAGCGGTTGAGTTTTGTACTGAATATCTGTCAAATGTTCAATCAATTGGACTCCCCAAATCTCATATTGTCGAAAAAAAAGAAGGAAAAAGGCTAATTGGAAATAAAGTTGTGACAATATCAATGGTCGAACGGGATCAAGCACACTTGTATGTTCTGCACAATGAGATTGAGGTTGAGCCGTATGTTGAAATGCACAAGGTTGTTCTCCGAGATTTAAATCCAAATAGAAATGAGAACTGGATAGTACAAGAGATAAAGATATGTATATGAGAGAAAAGTGCAACACTTCATCGGTGAAAGAAACTAGTGATAAGGCTAGTATCAACTGTCAAAGGAAATTTCCCGAGGTAATTATAAATTTTTTTCCTTACAAATTGTTCTATTTTATTAATGATAATGACGTTATATTTACTATTGGTTTAGGGCATTTCATCTTGCCAACTATACTTATTGTCACCGAATTATCGACTAGTTGGCAAGGGAAAAGTGCACAACACTTTGGGAGATTTACTTCACCATAGACCGCTCTCGGATGGACACCTGAAAGTATCGGTGGATGTTGTATTAGATCATGATGCGATGCTACCGGTACCTGACATGGTCTCAGAGACGACATTGCTGCGAGATGCAATAGGATCATTTGTTGCATGGCCCTCGGAGCTCATTACCATTAGTGATGAGGTATATTGAAAACGATTATGAATCATTTAGTTTTCGAATGTCAATTCTAAACCGTTTATTAATTATTTTTTACATTTTAATTTTAGACTGCTCCTATAAAACCCGCAATTAAGGGTAAAGGGATTTTACAGGAGGAGGAGTCTGTTGCATCACTAAAAGAGGTACATTTAAAGTGTTAATATATAATCTGAATCTAAATCTGCATGATTTTATATTTTACCTAACTTATATGATTTTTAGGCATCCGCTCGGGAGTCACAACAAGTGACGCAACAAGTTCGTAGCGTACCACCCACTGGTCCTCCGAAGATAGCGGCAAAAAAAGGCGGTGCTTTTGTGCCTCGATACCGGACGACGCTCGCAACAATAGGTGATATGTCCGATTTGAAAGATGGTGCTTTACGTGAAATCAATATGGATGAAAGTGTCTTCGGTATTGAATTCAAGTCACATATTGCAATTGATGGCTTGGAAGAGATTTTTACGCATGAACAACTAGGCGTCGGTAATATGCACTCATACATCCGGTAATATTCACTCATCCGATATATTATTTAATTAGTCCCACAATATAATTTATTTACACATTTCAATGAAAATAATCTAATGTTTATTATGTTTTTATTTAAGGTTGTTGTATGACAGAGTGTTGCGCGGGACTGTATTGTCTAACAGATTCCGTTTCGTGTCTTCCGCCCATTGCAGCGGAATGGCAATTGCTTCGGAACCAGAATCAGTTAGACAGCTCTTAGTCGATAGATTCATGTCCACCGGCAATTCAGAAAGTCTGCATCTTTGGGCGTATAATACCCGACCAGTAGGGTTAGTTTCTCATTCTTGGTTCATCTAATCTCTGTTTCTTTTGTGTATAGAAAAATTTTCATATAACCTATTGTTTTAATTTATAGAGCAAACTGGTTGTTGCTTGCTATCAACCCTATAAGAGAAGTCTTGTATTATCTGAATTCGGTAAATGGTGACTGGACCAATTATCCGGCTATGAAGGAAATCGTTGATTTGTAAGTGGGATCGTTCTAAATATTCGTGTATATTTATATATTTACTTATTTGTGGGATTGATCTAAACATATGCTTTTATATATTTGTTAATTAGATCAATACAAGTGTTCCGAAGTCAACGGGACGCACAGGTATCCCGGACTAAATCAAACAACATTACTTGGATCAAAGTGCAGGTACATTATTTTTCACAATTTTGCTTATAATATTTATGCTACTTGATAAAACAAGACAACTATAAAATCTTATTTGTTTTTCTATGTAGTGTCCGCAACAGCGAAACAGTTCAGATTGCGGATACTTTGTTTTGAGGATTATGAAAGAAATCCTTCAGGCGAATCAATTAGAGATTCCGCTCACGGTATGAATTTATAACTTAAGATAATTTCATATAATTTATTACATTTAACTAAATATATCATTCATATTATGTTTTTGTTTTGTAGTACCTTGACGAATTCCGTGCTGCTGGGTACCCGAGACTTAAGTTGGAAGAAATCAAAGAGGATTTGTGTCACTTTTATATTAAGCAATTTTTCATGTAGGATTTGTGTCGATTTGAACTATAATATTATTGATGTTGTAATGATGTATATATATAATTTTGGATATTATAATGGTATTATATTAGTATATATATATTGTCTTACTGATGGCTGAAATTATATCGTCGAAAATATATTACAGGTCGAAAATATTACAGGTTGAAAACATATTACAGGTCGAAAATATTACAGGTCGACTGGGAGGATTAAATTACAGGCTGCACATTAAAATACATCATTTAGCAACGACAGCGCTTTTAAAAAGCGCTCTTAAAGGTCCACCTACAAAAGCGCTTCTTAGTAAAAGCGCTGCCAAAGAATAATAAAAAGCATAAAAAACTAAAAAAAAAACGCAATATACGAAAGCGCTTTTGGAAAAGTGCTCTTATAGAGGGGGCTACCAGAGCGCTTTTTCCAGGAAAGCGCTCTTATAGGGGGGCCTACCAGAGCGCTTTTTCCAGAAAAGCGCTCTTATAGTGGGGACCTACCAGAGCTCTTTTTCCAGAAAAGCGCTCTTATAGGGGGGCCTACCAGCGCTGGCTTTCATAGCGCTTTTGTTACCTACGCCAGCGCTGGCTTTCATAGCGCTTTTAAGCGCTTTTAAAGCCCATAAAAAGCGCTTTTAAAGCCCCAGCGTGTTGTAGTGATGGTTAACACTCCAACAACAAAGTCGATAAGAAAAAAAGAAATAATACAAGAATGAAAATATATTTGAATAATACTTTTGATCACTTGAAATATATATATATATATATATATATATATATATATATATATATATATATATATATATATATATATATATATATATATATATATATATATATATATATATATATATATATATATATATATATATATATATATATATATATGAAAGTTGTTTGTATGATTCCTGAATTAAATATGAGACTTTATCTCTTTCGCGGACCCAAAACAAATAACTTTTAAAATTGAATTTAAACGCATGAACAATCTCATATTTTATCATCTTAATGGCTGAATCCCCGACAAATGTAATTTGAAGTAAGAAAAGTGAAGCATAATGCTTTGACCCAAAAAAAAAAAAAATGAAGTGAAGCATGATGCACATAACATTTATTGTAAGAGATGATTTTGTCAGCACGTACCCTAACTCACTTGATAATGCAACGAAGGGAATGGATAGTGGCGTATGACGATAGAGGTGTTACAACTGCTCCTAAGTCATACATTACGTACCCTAGTACATCTACCACTTCATTAGTGTAATGTTTGACTATTCCAACATGAGTTGATATCTCTTGATTTTATAAAAATAAATTGATGTTTGCATATTCCACAACATATAAAATAGACAAGCATAAATATATTTTTTAATGATTTAGAGTTGTTTAAAGTGGTTGTTAATTGTTTTTTATGTATTGTTTTAAACGTGAATTTTAAAATTAAAATTTGTTAGGTAAAAATAGTGTTGATTTGTTATTGTTATAATATTTATTAATTATTTTAATTTATTATTATATTTCAATATTTTTATGTGAGTAAATATCTTTACTTTATTATATTATTTATTTATTAATTATGAGCTTCAATTGATGAATAATAAAGATTAATTAAATTATTAATTAGGTAATTATTAATTAGGTAATTTTTTTTTATTAAATGACCAATTTACCTTTTTTTTAAAATGTTAACAAGTAGGATGTTTTATTCAAACGTGCGTCAATGATTTTTTTTATAAACAAGAAATTCTATAAATTGAATTTTAGGAATATTCGAACCCGTTTACAAAAAGAGAGCACAAACACTCAAAACCGAAAAAATTACAAACTAATTGTAATTTATTTTAAGTAAAACAACGATTTTTTACTAAAATCATAGAAATTACACTTGGTAAACACAATTTTTGCGTTGAAAGACATTTTCAAGCCATCAACTCAACGTTCCAAATAAGATCATCCACGTTACATTTCCCTTCGTTAAAGATAATGTCGTTTCTTAAATTCTGAATTCCCCGAACCACCGCCGCCCAAATGATTCCCTCATTTCTCCTCCTTGTTCTAGTCTTCCTAACGCAATCTCCCCATAAAGTAAATTTTCTCCAAGTGCAAGGATCAAAATTCGGAACCAACCCAATCCAAGAAGCCATATTTTTCCACACCAATACTAAAATCGGATAGAAAAAGAGAAGATTGTTTAAGGATTCATGTACCTCCGAACATAAGACGCGATTGAGGTCAGAAGTGGACAAAGGAATTCTACGACGAGTGAGTTGATCTTTAGTTGGTACCATATTAAGAAAGCATTTCCATACGAAAGCTCTAATGCTATACGACACATCGGTGGACCACATAGCGTTAAAAGCTTTCGCCATTCCATCATTTGTATCCCCAAAAAAGACACTTCCAGCAACCATATCGTAGTTTATTTTTGAAGTGTAACCCGAAACCAAATCAAGTCTCCAAAACGGCCTATCCAACTGGTCTTTAACCGGCGTAACATCCGCGATCAAGTCATATAATTGCTGCTGCGTGTTATCAATATTACCATCCATGATTTGTTCCATAATGCCAAGATCACCCCACACCCACACATATCACCGTCACCGTCCCACACTCCCATATCTCCCACCTTCATACCTTTCTTCAAGCTGACGACAAAAAAATCATAGAAAGTTTCCTTTAAACTAATGTCTCCCAACCACAACGATTCCCAAAACAGAATAATATCACCATTCCCAAGAGCGTACAACAAATTGCCAACCATCACTGAAACCGCGGACGGATTTTCCAACTTGACAATGTCCTTCCACCACGCCAAATTAGCTCGAGAATTTCTGCCTGTTGTACCAGAAGTTATAACATATTGAATGTTTCCATACTTAGCTTTCAACACTTTCAACCACAATGCTTTCTCGCCCTTAAAAATTCTCCAATTCCACTTTAACAATAAAGTCGTGTTGAAGTCGTCCACCTTCTTCACCCCTTAGCCACCTTTCTCCACCGATTGACAAATCCTCTCCCAACCTACCCAATGTATCTTTCTCTTTCCCTCATTTTCTCCCCATAATAAACTAGATTGAATCTTCTGGATATCCCGACACACCTTCTTAGGGGCACGATGAAACGAAAGCAGAAAAATGGATATGCTAGATAAAACATATTTAAGCAAGGTTGTTCTACCACCTAAACTCAAAAATTTGTTTTTCCAATTGCCCAACTGATAACACGACTTTATATCATATATTTAGCCTAAAATCCATAAATATTTATAGCGTTTTTCGTTAATTATATTGTTTTATTATGATATTATGCGAGTATTTGCTTTGTTTCAGGTTTTACGCTCATATTGAGATTATTTGTGAAAAGGAGAAGAAATGGAGCTAAATGACTACTATTTGTACCTAAAAGATGAAAAAGGGGTGCTGAAGTAAGAAAGGGGTGCAAAAAAAGGAGACCCAAAAGCCCAAAGAGAGAGACCAGCCCACGAAGGAGCTGGAAAGACCTAAAGAGCACGTGGAGACGCCCGTCTCCAACGTCTCTCTCTGCCACGTCACGATAAGGAGACGTCCGTCTCCAACTCCCCCTATATTTTCTCCACTTGAGACGCACGTCTCAAGTCGTTTTGCTGAGTCTCCCTAAAGAAGTGGAGACGTGCGTCTCCGAGTCCCAGCCCAGAAGTGCTACATTCACGGAATCCAACTGCAAAAGTTCACTTATAAATAGAGGCTGCTACTTCAGTTCAAGGGGTCTGATTTTCTGCTAACGAAGTACTGCCGAAATTATTCTGCGACCATCATTTACTTTCTTGCTTTCAATTCAACTGCTTTAATTTTCTCACAGCAATTTCCACACCGGAGATTGTTGTGAACCTTTTATAAATCTAGCCTTACGTTAGATTTATCCTTTTTATTCCTTGTTTTAAATTTCTGCCAGTTAATTTCCGAAGAACGATCCAGCCAACCTGTGGTGGAAGTTCGATACTTCAAGATTCCATTCAATTCAGATTTATTCTATTTCAGGTTTATCATTTACCGCTTTATTTATTATTGTTATTGCATGATATATTGTATGCCATTTAACATGCCTTTTATTATAAACCAAATTAATTTATGCATGCTTCACCGTATTAATATGTCTGGCTAATTAACTAAGATATCGGTATGTAAAGTAAGTTAACCGTGGGATCCGAAATAAATTGGCTTAATTATATTTTATTAAATATCACTTGTTTTTGGTTTGTATGTCTAATTTAATTAGTAGTCTTAAAACCAACAGAGCGAAAGTTTGAGGGGTTAAGACGGTCAAAGGTTAAAATCAATAGAGCGAAAGTTTGAGATCTTTAACTGGATAGTAGACATAGGAAATTAGTTTTAAGGATGGCGAAAGCGTATTAAAACTAATTAAAACTTATTTATTTTCAAAAAATGTTTTTACACCCGCGCGGGATGGCGAAAGCGTACGTTAGGGATATTAGCATGTTCCGAGTCAACAGAGCGAAAGTTTGAGATTAGGAGATTTAAGTAGATAACAACTTCATAAAACAAGCATTTTATTAATTACGTTGTTTCCAAAAAGCTTTTCTAAAATCTAATGGGATGGCGAAAGCATACATTACAAGTTAGGACAGTAGTCTAAATCAACAGAGCGAGAGTTTGAGAGGAGGACTTTTAATCAATTGAATTAATAAAGATTTTTAATCGAATTAATACATTAGCCAATGGACCTTCGGATCACCTAAAGTTAAACGAAATACATACTGATATCCATCTATTATTATATTTCTTAGAATTCCCAATCACTTCCCCTTAGAAACAATCAAAATATTAGTAGCCTTAGCTTTACATAGTAACCTTAGATAACGGTAGATTGATTCATAGTGTGGATTCGATATCTTTTAAAACTACACGACACGACTGTGCACTTGCAGTCATAAGATTAATAGACACGTAAAGTAGCGATCAAGTTTTTGGCGCTGTTGCCGGGGACTATTTAAGTCGATATCGTAACTCACTGTTGCACAGTAGAGACTAGGGCAATTCTTTCCTTTCTTTTTGAACGATTGTATGCCAAATACTCGTTCACAAGGAGGAGATTTAATACAACGAATTAACGAGGTCGAACGTTTTATTAACGTCAAACGTCAAGCTCGCAATCTTCCCGAAGTAGCACCAATTCCGATTAATCAGGAATTGATCTTTACTGATCAAATCAATCAAATTACCCCGAAGATAAAGATGGCTGCTATTCGTCCTCTTAGAGACTATGCCGCTCCTTCACGCGCTGAACCGCACTCAAGTATCGCACCACCTGCGATTGAGGCAAACAATTTCGAACTGAAACCTTCGTTGGTACAAGCTGTTCAACAGAACCAATTCTTTGGAAGCCCTGCAGACGACCCCAACCTCCATTTATCTGTGTTCGTGCAATATGCCGACACTGTCAAAGCTAACAACGTTAGTTCCGAAGCTATTCGATTACGGCTCTTTCCTTTCTCCTTGAGAGATAGAGCTAGAGCATGGCTTCAATCCCTACCTTCTATTTCCATAACTACATGGGACGAATTGAAGAGAGTATTCTTAGCTAGATATTTTCCGCCTAGCAAAACCGCTATGCTAAGAGGTCAAATCAACGGATTTACCCAGAATAACAAATCACTCTTCGAAGCTTGGGAACGATACAAGGACATGCTTAGACTATGCCCTCATCATGGACTCGAACCATGGCTGATCATCCATACTTTCTATGGTGGTTTACTTTATAACACTAAAATGACTATAGATGCCGCTGCTGGCGGAGCATTAATGGACAAACCCCATGATGAAGCATACAACCTCATAGAGAACATGGCACAAAACCATTACCAATGGGGTGGAGAACGAGCCGCTCTAGAGAAAACCCAAACCAAAGGAGGAATGTACGAAGTAAGTGGTATAGACCGCGTTAACGCTAAAGTAGACGCTTTAACTCAAAAGATCGAAAACTTAACCATCACTCCTCTAGCCACCGCTGTAGCACCTAACTGCGAAATTTGTGGATTGACTGGACACGCAGTTGCCGAATGTCAACTCTTGACTGGTATCCAATCTGATCAAGTAAACTATGCTCAAGGAAACCCTTATTCGAACACGTACAACCCTGGATGGAAGAACCACCCAAACTTTTCGTATAAGAACAACAATGCGTTGTACCCGCCTGGACAAGCACCTGTTGTCCCACCTGGCTATCAAAAAGCGCCTGTAGCTGCTCAAAACGCCCCTAGGAAGTCGAACCTAGAAATCATGATGGAAAACTTTATAGCTTCCCAACAACAAACCAACAAGGACTTCCTAAATCAAAACATCCATAATAGTGAGCAACTAAAACAATTATCGAACAAAGTAGATGCTTTAGCTACACATAACAAAATGTTAGAAACTCAAATTTCACAAGTAGCTCAACAACAAGCACTTACCGCTGCCCCCGCTGGCACGTTTCCTGCTCAACCACAACCCAATCCTAAGGGACATGCGAACGCGATAACACTACGAAGTGGAACGAACTACGATGGACCTATCGATCCTAGAACTCAAAACGCACCCATGTCACAACAAGAGCCAAAGGAAACCAAAAAGACATCAACTGATGACCAAACTGCTAAGACCAATGAGAACAACACCGAAGTGGAACCTGAAAAAGAAAAACCTTATGTTCCACCACCACCTTAAAAGCCACCAATTCCTTACCCTCAGAGATTAGCTAAATCCAAAACCGAAGCGCAATTTAAAAAATTTGTAGAACTTCTAAAACAATTAAACATAACCATACCTTTCATAGAAGCTATAACTCAGATGCCTTCGTACGCTAAATTCTTGAAAGAAATTCTATCAAACAAAAAGAAACTCGAGGATAACGAAACTGTAACACTTACCGCTGAATGTAACGCTATCATCCAAAATAACATGCCTCCCAAACTAAAAGATCCTGGTAGTTTTTCCATAACCTGCGTAATAGGAAAGACTATTATAGAAAAAGCCTTGTGCGACTTAGGAGCTAGTGTTAGTTTGATGCCTTTTTCAACCTATAAGAAACTAAATCTGGGTGAGCTTAAGGCAACGAGAATGTCTCTTCAACTAGCTGACCGTTCAGTTAAATACCCTGTAGGAATGGTAGAAAATATCCCTGTGCGTGTAGGCCAATTCTACATCCCAACTGACTTCATCATAATGGATATCCAAGAAGATTCTAACATCCCGATCATATTAGGAAGACCATTCTTAGCAACCGCTGGTGCAATTATAGACGTTAAACGAGGAAAGCATACCTTCGAAGTAGGAGAAGAGAAAATTGAATTCATTCTTTCCCAATTCCTAAAAGCACCTTCTATAATTGACACATGCTGCTCTGCCGACATAATCGACGAGTGTGTAGATGAAATAAAATCCGAACCACATAAGGAAACAGAGATCCTAAGAATTCCTATACCGCCTATTTTTGAAGATGACAACTGGCGTGGGATATCAAGATAACCACCTGAGTGAATGTTTAGCATTAACTCCTGATCCTATACCTGGACCTAAGAAACCTACTATAGAACTTAAAACACTACCTACCGACCTTAGGTACGAATTCCTAGACGAAGAACTTAACCGACCAGTCATAGTTAACGCCGATTTAGGACAAACCGAGACTGAAAAACTACTCACTGTCCTAAGAAAATACCCAACCGCTCTAGGATATAACATATCAGATCTGAAAGGAATAAGTCCTTCCCTCTGTATGCATCGCATTATGCTCGAAGAAGATTGCAAAACCTCTAGGGAGCATCAAAGACGAATAAACCCCATCATAAGCAATGTGGTTAAAAAGGAAATCCAAAAACTGTTAGAAGCCGGAATCATATATCCAATATCCGATAGTAAATGGGTTAGTCCTGATCATGTCGTACCAAAGAAAGGAGGAGTTACTGTAATCACTAACGCAAAAGGCGAATCTGTAGCACAACATACCCAAACTGAATGGAGAATGTGCATTGACTATAGGAAGCTAAACAAAGCCACTCGAAAGGATCATTTCCCTTTACCATTCATAGATCAACTGCTCGAACTCCTAGCTAAACACTCACATTCCTGTTATCTGGATGGATACTCCGGATTTTTCCAAATCCCTATTCACCCTGACGACCAAGAAAAGACCACATTTACCTGTCCTTATGGTACATTCGCCTATAGAAGAATGCCTTTCGGACTTTGCAATGCACCCGCAACCTTCCAGAGATGCATGATGGCAATATTTGCCGATTTCCTGGATGGAATAATGGAGGTCTTTATGGACGACTTCTCTGTCTGTGGAGGAAGTTTTGAAACATGCTTAGAAAACCTTGAATTGGTACTCAAACGATGCCTAAGCGTTAACCTAGTCCTTAATTGGGAAAAATGCCATTTCATGGTTCGACAAGGAATCGTACTTGGACACATCGTATCTGATAGGGGGATCGAAGTAGATAAAGCAAAAATCGAAATCATCGAAAACCTTCAACCTCCCAAAAAAGTTAGAGAAATAAGAAGTTTTCTAGGACACGCTGGTTTTTACCGATGTTTTATTAAAGATTTCTCTAAAATAACCAAGCCCTTAACTGAATTTTTGATGAAAGATGCCGAATTCATTTTTGACGATAAATGCACTGAAGCATTCCGAACGCTTAAACAAGCATTAATCTCTGCGCCGATTATGAAACCTCCCGACTAGAGTGAGCCTTTCGAAATAATGTGCGGCGCAAGCGATTATGCTGTAGGAGCCGTTCTAGGGCAAAGAAAAGATAAGAAACTACATGTCATATACTATGCGAGTAGAACCCTAGACGAAGCTCAAATGAACTACGCCACGACAGAAAAGGAACTATTAGCTGTCGTATTAGCGTTGGATAAGTTCCGTTCCTACTTGGTAGGAGCCAAAATAATCATATACACTGACCACGCCGCTATTAGGTACCTCTTAACCAAGAAAGACGCCAAGCCTAGATTGTTAAGATGGATCCTTTTATTACAAGAATTCGACTTAGAAATTAAAGATAAAAAGGGAACCGAAAAATGTCGTAGCAGATCACCTCTCTCGACTCGAAAATCTGAAACCCGAACAAGTACCAATCGATGATGATTTCCCTTATGAAAGACTCATCGCTCAGTTGGAAGCTAACGAATTAGAACCATACCATCCAACCACTAAATCCAACAACTTCGTAGAAGTAGCTTTGGCCCGCTCTGCCACACCTTGGTATGCGGACTTCGTAAATTACCTAGCTGCTGGTGTACTTCCTCCTGATCTAAGTTACCAATAGAAGAAGAAATTCTTCCATGACCTAAAACATTACTATTGGGACGACCCCCTCCTTTTCAAAAGAGGCCCCGATGGAATCTTTAGACGTTGTGTACCCGAGGAAGAAATAGGAAGTATAATAACACATTGTCATTCAGCACCATGTGGAGGACACCATAGCACATCTAGAACCTGCGCCAAAATCCTCCAATCTGGACTCTTTTGGCCCAACCTATGGAAAGACGTTTACTTTGCCGTATTAAATTGTGATAGGTGCCAACGAACCGGAAATATCTCGAGACGTGACGAAATGCCTCAAAAGGGCATCCTAGAAGTAGAAATATTTGACGTCTGGGGAATAGAATTTATGGGTCCGTTTCTATCATCATTCGGAAATAAATATATACTCGTAGCTGTCGATTACGTTTCGAAATGGATAGAAGTTGTCGCCTCTCCTACAAACGATACACGAGTAGTGATCAAACTCTTCAAAAACGTTATCTTTCCTAGGTTTGGTGTGCCAAGACTGGTAATTAGCGATGGTCGGTCTCATTTCATTTCAAGAATCCTTGAAAAACTCCTTCGAAAATATGGAGTAAATCATCGAATAGCTACACCATACCATCCACAAACAAGCGGACAAGTAGAAGTATCTAACCGAGAAATAAAGCAAATATTGGAGAAAACTGTTGCTATATCTAGAAAGGATTGGTCATCCAAGTTAAATGAAGCTTTATGGGCTTATAGAACAGCTTTCAAAACTCCCATCAGAACCACCCCATTCAAACTCGTTTATGGAAAATCATGCCACCTTCCGGTAGAGTTAGAACATAAAGCCTATTGGGCCATTAAGAATTTAAATTTAAATTACACTACTGCTGGTGAAAAACGACTTCTAGACATAAACGAATTAGACGGACTTAGACAAGGCGCTTACCAAAACGCCAAAATCTATAAAGAAAGAACGAAAAAATGGCATGACAAGCGTATATCTAGGAAAATTTTTAGCACAGGCGATAAAGTACTATTATTTAATTCTAGACTGAAATTATTTCATGGAAAGTTACGATCTAGATGGTCTGGTCCTTTCGAAATTACGAACATATTTCCGAGCAGAGCGATAGAAATCAAAGGAGAAACCTTCAAACCTTTTGTCGTAAATGGGCAACGTCTTAAGTATTACCATCATCTCGAACACGACGAAAACATTCAAATTTTTAAACTTGACGAGCTGCCCGCTCATTCAGAAAAATGATCTTTATTTTAAATCGTCGAGCTTACGACATAAAACAAAGCGCTTGGTGGGAGACAACCCACAGTTTTATTTTTATTTTAATCTTTTATTTAAAATATTCTATTCTATTTTTGAATTATTTTAATTTTCCTATTTTTTTTTGTTTTTATGCTTTTCTTTCCATATCTTATAACAATTATTATAATTATAACCGCTATTTTAAATCGTAAAAAAATCTCTCCTTTTTATAATTATAATTATTATTATAACTTGTTACACTTTTAATTTTATTTTTCTCTTTATTTTTCTTTTATACAACACTAGCCTAGTTCTAACTTAATTTTCATATTTTCAACTTATAGGCTTACTTAACTACTAACTCATCAAGATGCAAGAAGTTGACAATATGGAAGTTGTGTTCCGTGGTAGAGGGCAAGAAGCGAGATATGCTAAGCTAGCTGAGAGGCAAATGGATTTGACTCGCTATCCTCACCACCCGACTATGGAAAGATTAGGTATCGCAGAAAGCGTCATGCATTTGCTGAACCAAATCGGTTGGACCGGTTCTCACCTGTTCCGCAAGTTTAGTACTTACCGAAAGCTCACTCTGGAATTCTTGAGCTCTTTGACTTATCTGCCTAACTGTGGACAAGGATTGAGGAAAGGAGTTATCCTCTTTCGACTCTTTGGATTAGAATATCAGTTTTGCACCCGAGATTTTGCTGAAATGTTGGAAATCCCTCATGGATCAGATGCATACACCACAGTCCCTGAAGAAAGTCTTGCCTACTGGGAGTTGGAAAGATTTTGGGGTAAGATCACTGGTAACGATAACCCTGAAGAGAACGAGTTTCAATCCGAGAACATTCATAACCCTGCTTTCAGATACCTGCATAAGATCATCGCTCACTACATCTTTGGTAAACCCGAAAATGTCACTGAAGTTTCTAGAGAAGAGTTATTCATCATGTTCTGCACCTCTCAGAATCGTCCAGTCAACGCTATCGCATTTATGCTAGCAAACTTCGAACGCATCACGCAAGACGAAGTTTCACCTATTCTGATCGGCGGATTCGTCACTATAATTGCAAATGCTATAGGTCTGAGACAACCACTGCTTAGATTGACACCTTTTGGTTCCTACAACTCTATGAACATTCGCTTTTGCTTTAATCGAGGTATCATTGGTAACCTTGGACCTGATCAGTTTGATTTACTCATTGATAATAAAGTACTAGATCAGTTCACCTTAACGAATCTGAGGACGAGTGTGCACAACCCTATTAACTGGCTTTACTATGATCAAATCCCTGAAAGAGAGTCATCTCCAGAAACACCACAAGCTTATGAACATTTAGATGATGACATGTATGTAGCAGAACAAGATTTTGAACCTGACACTCCTCCTGGATATTATTAAAATGGACATATACCCGTAGATTATCTTGAACCTAAATCCGAACCTATGCCTGTGGATGATCATGTGCCTGAATATGAGCCTCTACCTGAAGATGAAGCCATTCCTGAGTATGAGCCTGAGACTCCTACTGGTTCACAAGAAATTCAATCTGAAGACATGACTGACGTCGAGCTTGAACAACAACAACCTGCTGCATCTGCTGAATCAGTGGCCCCAAGAAATGCTCCTCTAAGGATCGAGCCTGCTCCTAGTCAGAACACGCATGGGCAAGCCATCGATGCACTGCAACACAAAGTACAACATGTGCGCAACGAGCTACACACTCTGCAAATTCACTTCTTCAATTTCATCGACACCGTCAATGCTCAATTCGACGAAGTCTTCAAACACATTTATTCTAATGTGCACAACAACAGACGTGGCTAGATGTTGACGCTTAGATTATTAGATTTTATTTCTAGTTTTAGCAATTTCCAATTCCTAGTTTAGAATTTAATTTTCTGCATTTTTACATTCTGTTTCTATCAGCACTCAGTACCAGTTCTAATTTTAATGCATTATTTATATTCATTTACTGCTACTGTGTTATACTGCACTGCTATTAACTGCTATATATTCCTGAACGCATATTATATATTCAGCTTGGTTACCATTATTTTTGTTGTTTATAGTATTAAAATATGACACTATTCTGAACAATTTATCACACTATATTGTACCTGTCAGAAACTGTCCAGACCAGTACATGCGTGAAAACCACTCCCTAGGCTAAGGAGACGCACGTCTCCACCCCTGTGGGACCACCCATCTGCATGTTACAGACAGGAGACGCACGTCTCCATATCTTGTCCCCCAGCAGACTGCCTGCCTGAGACGCGCGTCTCCCAAGGGCAGCAGCTGCTATGCTTCGTTGACCACGCAGAGGCATCAATTCTCCCTCTAAGAATTTTGAATTTTGAATTTCAAAATTCTTCATTCAATATTCTTCCTTCTCCCCATAATTTCTTCCATTTAAACACCATAAACCACATTCATCCTCCATCACCACCTCTTTAACTCTACATCATTTCCCATTTCTCCATTCCATTCAAAATTCAAACACCACCATAAATCTCTATCAATTCTATATTTACTCCACCATTTTCAAACCTCACTATAAAACCACACCACCACCACTCTTTTTCTCCACAACCTCCAAACCATTTTTTTTTCTACTCTTCTATTTCTCCACATTATCTCCTTCCAAACACACAATGCCTCCGTGTTCAATCATTCGAAGCGTACGCCCTGAGAGACCTCCTCCCAACCTTGAACACATTATCTTTCGAGAGGAAGACGACAATGCTCAACGAACCAAATACCTCGCTTTCTATGAATGTTCGGTTGTCCCCACGAAATTCGTGAACATCGAATGTCTAGAAACTCTGGGTCTGATAGATGGTGTCACCCGTTTGCTCACAAAATCTAGCCTACACCACCTCTGTACCGAACCCGTACCCACTTATGAGCCGCTCGTCTTAGATTTTTTAAGCTCTTTCCATTACAACACTCCTTCTGATCAACCACTTTTAACCGGTAACATCCAATTTCGGATGTTTAATCGTGAATTTATTTTGGATCAAGAAACAGTTGCTACGTATTTGCATTTTAACATTGCACCAAATTCTCACCGCACAATCTTTCAAGAACTAAATGGCCGACCTTGGGAGGAACTCGCTTTCGAATTTTGGTTTAATTGACTGGAAAAATTCCTACCGGTTGGAGGACCCTTCATGCTTCTCATATTCAAAACCCCGCTATACGTTATTTTCAACGTGTCTTGGGTCACACTATTTTTGCAAGATCCAACAACCACAAGGTAAACCAAAATGAATTATTTTTCTTATACTGTGCGCTAAATAATATCCGTTTCAATGCCGCACCATTTATGCTCCAACACATCCAAGGCTGCTTCAACGCCCCCGCTACAAACCCCTTCCTGTTTGGCGGCATTATTACTACCTTGGCCTGTGCCTTAGGTCTCGCTGATGACCTCATCTCACTTTCCCACCTCATGATGCCTGCTCAATCCCTCGATCTCACTTACTGTCGTGACTCTCACTTGGTTTCACCCCGTCATGATGGCCGCTACACTCTGGTCATCAACAAAGTTCTAATTCCAAATGTCATCCTGCCATGCCCAGAGCAAATCAACATCCGTTACGTTCAGCGTTGGAGGCTTATTAATGAAAATCCTCAAGAAAACCAACCTGAACATCATAATGAGCCAGTGGATGCAATGGAACAAGAGTTCAACCAAGCACAAGCTGATTTCAACCAACCTCCTCAAAACAATCCTCCTCCTATTACTCTCGATGCCATGTATGCTGCAATTCAACGCCAAGACCAACTCTTTCAAGCTATGCAGACAAATCAAAACGAAACACTAAGTCTTATTCGAGAGATGCAACAAGAGCACCGTGACTACGCTATTAGGAACGAAGGCCAATACACCGAAATTGCTACACAATTGCATGATCTTAACATTCGTGTAAATGGTTCTCCTACTGATAGACGTCGTCGTGTTCGTACAAGAGGCGCAAGCAGTTCCCGCAACCGCAACAATGAGGAGTAGTTCACATGCATTGAGGACACTGCATCATCTAAGTCTGGGGGAGTCGTATTACTCGCTTTATTATCATTTCCTTTTATTTTATTTTATTTTCTTTCCTTGTAATGTTTTCCTTTCAAATTCAATAAAGCATATTTATGGAATTTCAAGTCTTATATGTATAATTCCGTGGCTATTACAATTTCTTCCACTTTCTTGAGCCATAACAAAATTTTTTACTCCAAAACGATAAACGCATAACCCCACACGTTCGAGAAGTACGAAGCTACTCAAATACTTAACACATAGAAATCACAATAAAGATTCAAGACAATACCCTTATCGTCCCGACACTCTAAAACCCCCAAGTGTGCGTAACTGATTTGAGTACCCTTTATACCAAAAACCATCGACTTTAATTTTTGAAGTAACACTTATTAGTTTATTCTAGCAGTCGGCACCGTCTTAGACACCAACTACGCAGAGAGTCGATGAATATAAGTGTATGATCCTTATAATTATAATTATGTGCTTAACCGTTAATAGAAATGTGCCTACTAAGTAAGGTGATCCTCACTAGATCATTTAACCTAACGGTCACAGATCTCAAATACAAAGAAATTAAAAACTCATTGTTGATTGGTTCAGAAGTTACCTGTTACTGAACTTGGTAGGAAGGACTATTGTCCGATTCCCCACAATCTACAAATGAGCGCTAAGGAGTATACCACATAAATGTGCCAGAACTCCATAAGAAGGATCATAGTCACTAACCGGCTACTCTGCTATGTGCGTGTCAAGATAATGGGCTTAATGTGACTGCGCGCGAATGAAAAGGGTAAAACATGATGATGAGTCAAGGTCAAGCTATAATGGCATGATTCGGATTGGTATGCACGCTGGGAGTTGTCTAGTGTCGCTACTGTAAGTCTATTGCTAGGATCTACCGCATAATTTTCAAACGAAAACACTCTGTAGCTGAGTATGACCGAACGACGTGGTGGAAGTGTATTTCATTTCACTGTCCTCCTGTTTTTATCTTATTATTTGCTTGAGGACAAGCAAAGGTTCAAGTCTGGGGGAATTTGATAACACGATTTTATATCATATATTTAGCCTAAAATCCATAAATATTTATAGCCTTTTCCGTTAATTATATTGTTTTATTATGATATTATGCGAGTATTTGCTTTGTTTCAGGTTTTACGCTCTTATTGAGATTATTTGTGAAAAGGAGAAGAAATGGAGCTAAATGACTACTATTTGTACCTAAAAGATGAAAAAGGGTGCTGAAGTAAGAAAGGGGTGCAAAAAAAGGAGACCCAAAAGCCCAAAGAGAGAGACCAGCCCACGAAGGAGCTGGAAAGACCTAAAGAGCACGTGGAGACGCCCGTCTCCAACGTCTCTCTCTGCCACGTCACGATGAGGAGACGTCCGTCTCCAACTCCCCCTATATTTTCTCCACTTGAGACGCACGTCTCAAGTTGTTTTGCTGAGTCTCACTAAAGAAGTGGAGACGTGCGTCTCCGAGTCCCAGCCCAGAAGTGCTACATTCACGGAATCCAACTGCAAAAGTTCACCTATAAATATAGGCTGCTACTTCAGTTCAAGGGGTCCGATTTTCTGCTAACGATGTGCTGCCGAAATTATTCTGCGACCATCATTTACTTTCTTGCTTTCAATTCAACTGCTTTAATTTTCTCACAGCAATTTCCACACCGGATATTGTTGTGAACCTTTTATAAATCTAGCCGTACGTTAGATTTATCCTTTTTATTCCTTGTTTTAAATTTCTGCCCGTTAATTTCCGAAGAACGATCCAGCCAACCTGTGGTGGAAGTTTGATACTTCAAGATTCCATTCAATTCAGATTTATTCTATTTCAGGTTTATCATTTACCGCTTTATTTATTATTGTTATTGCATGATATATTGTATGCCATTTAACATGCCTTTTATTATAAACCAAATTAATTTATGCATGCCTAACCGTATTAATATGTCTGGCTAATTAACTAAGATATCGGTATGTAAAGTAAGTTAACCGTGGGATCCGAAATAAATTGGCTTAATTATATTTTATTAAATATCACTTGTTTTTGGTTTGTATGTCTAATTTAATTAGTAGTCTTAAAACCAACAGAGCGAAAGTTTGAGGGGTTAAGACGGTCAAAGGATAAAATCAATAGAGCGAAAGTTTGAGATCTTTAACTGGATAGTAGACATAGGACATTAGTTTTAAGGATGGAGAAAGCGTATTAAAACTAATTAGAACTTATTTATTTTCAAAAAATGTTTTTACACCCGCGCGGGATGGCGAAAGCGTACGTTAGGGATATTAGCATGTTCCGAGTCAACAGAGCGAAAGTTTGAGATTAGGAGATTTAAGTAGATAACAACTTCATAAACACAAGCATTTTATTAATTACGTTGTTTCCAAAAAGCTTTTCTAAAATATAATGGGATGACGAAAGCGTACATTACGAGTTAGGACAGTAGTCTAAATCAACAGAGCGAGAGTTTGAGAGGAGGACTTTTAATCAATTGAATTAATAAAGATTTTTAATCGAATTAATACATTAGCCAATGGACCTTCGGATCACCTAAAGTTAAACGAAATACATACTGATATCCATCTATTATTATATTTCTTAGAATTCACAATCACTTCCCCTTAGAAACAATCAAAATATTAGTAGCCTTAGCTTTACATAGTAACCTTAGATAACGGTAGATCGATTCATAATCCCTGTGGATTCGATATCTTTTAAAACTACACGACACGACTGTGCACTTGCAGTCATAAGATTAATAGACACGTAAAGTCGCGATCACCAACTTAGCTTCCAGCTTCTGAATAAGAGGAATCCAAGTCAATGCATATGATAACTACCAACTCATCTGGGAGGTGTAATCCAAGTAGGGAAGAAAATGCATCTATCAAAGCTATCACAACATATAATTGACCTGCAATAAGTATTGTACTTTTCCATTTACCTGTCAATGTTTCCGTGTAGCAACTCAGCCCTGTAGCAGCGTGATTCTCCCTAGCTGACTCAACACTTGCAAAACTAATAATCTTAGTAGGAGGAAGCTACTCAAATAATGGATCTATCCAAGCGCATAAGACTAAACCACAATTCCAATTGAAAAGATCATACAGAAGATAAGGATTTTATGCTAGAACAAATGTTATATTCATAATCAGAAGCAGACACTAGTTTTACTCCAACATAATACAAGCTCTGCATCACTCATTGTTACCAACCCATAACCCGTTTTCTAAATTAATCACAATTTCCTATTTTGACACCTTATAACAAATAACGTTGAGGGATAATGAAATTGAATCTTCTATAATGAGATAAGAGTAAAACGTCACCAAGCTACGGAGAAATCAAAGTTACGGTGACTTCCATCATGCCAGAGTAGAGAATTATTATTAATTAGATAAATTAGGTATTAAGCTAATTTAGTATTTAATATTAGTTAGTCTTTATTTTTAAGTGTTATTGAATTGGGCTCTTTTAATGTTTGAGCTTTTATATGTAGTGTCTTTGATACATTTTAGGGAATCAAAGAAATCAATTGAAGTTTATCTTTTTAGTTAGTTTTTATTGTCTTTTATTTTACAGCTTTTATTCGTTTTGTTAGGGTTACAATTTTGCTTCCTAACAATTGTTGCTTTCATCCTTGAACTTCAATCCTTCCATGACATATCCATATTCTTTCATCCCTTCATATGTTAGTGCTCCATTACTATTTTATCATCATTCCATTCTTCCTTATTACTCCACTGTCACAATCAAACCACATATATAATCTAACCCATATACATCATATCCATATTCACCTAACCCATACACTTCATATCAACAATAACCTCAAAATTTCAATTCACAACCAGAAACATTTCACCAACAACTAGAAACTCTAAAACAATATTTGATTGAAACTCATGAGATCTCAAACAAATATAGAGAGGAGTTGAAGGAACAGATTCAAAATCTTTCTGATTCAATGAAAAAAGTCACAAGAAAAATTGAAAGAAAAATATGCATTCAAGAGAATTACAAAGGAACACACAGAAGAAAAAGAAAATTCTGGTTCACACATAATTCCTTCAGCGAAATTTCTGGCGCCTTCTTCGACGAAATTTTCGGCATCTTCTCCGACACTACTTTCGGCTACATCTCCAGTGACGTTTTCAAAAATGACTCTGATGTCGGATCTACAATCATATAGAGGAAAACTGAAAGAAAAATATGATCAGAGAACTACAGAAAAACATATAGAGGAAAAGAAAGAACCAGAAAAATTTTCTGTTATACTAAAACTGCTTCCGACAACCTTTCCGACGTCGTCTCCTATAACTTTTCTGGTGTTGTCTCCAGTAGCTTTTATGAAAATATCTCGATCATTGCTTCCGGAAACAACTCCATCGAAATCTATGTTAACACTTCCGACGAAACCTCCTGTAACATTTTTGGAAACGTCTTCGACTTCCTTCCCAACATTGTCTGTCTGGCTATTTCCTCCGGCGAAATGATCGGAAAAATAGCAAGTGTACTATTTTTGCCTCTGTAGTAATAATAGGGGAAATTCCCCGAATGTCGATCTCAAGGACTGCGTAGGAAATACAGATTCGTAAAATATGATTCAATTGAACAAAAGATTAATGTTTTGGTTTTGTGGATTGAATCCTTGCAAAGAAAAATAATGAGAAAATAAATTGATTTTTGTTATCAAATATATGAGATGCTAGGGTGAGTGGTTGATTTGGCATGCAACACTTCAGAATTAAGATCTCTTCAACAAGTTCATAACATTCAGTTACCACATCCTTAGGGTGTTTCCTCCTAAGTCCTTAGTGAGAAAACCTTTGGTCTTCCAACCTAAATCCTAAATCGGTAGGAACCTAAATTGAAACCAAGCTTTTATATAATCAAGATTATGTGGTAATTATAGGGTATCCCTAGTCCTAGGTGATATCTACTATAATCAAATTATGCACAAACCCTAACAACTACAGTCCTGTATTTGTTAGCCATAGATTAATCCTTATTTGACCGATAAAGAAAACAAGAAGAACATTGCATAATTTAACTGAATAATATAAACCAATGTATTGACGAAATCACAAATTCATCGTTATTACAAAACCAAATCAGGACCACCCCCTAGCATTGGGGGGTTTAGCCTCTCATAATATTCAAGAAAGACATAATAAAGAATGTAGACATTACTCAAAAATAATGGTGACTTTGATCTTCAATGGCGGAAACCCTTGAATTCCTCCGTCTCCAAAACTTTTGATGAAGCTATCTTCTCTCTTCTGTGATTTTCTATCGTATGATGCAAAAAGTACCTCAATAATTCTCTCAAACTCAACTAAATAGTCTAGGTACAAATCTCAGCCAAACGCAATGTCTAAAGTGCCCTCAAGGTGGAGATTTAATGAAAAAGCCCTAAAATTGGAAGTTTTCACGCTCTCAGCAGCACTGGCCGTGCTTGGACGCACGGGTGGCCGTGTTGTTCTTTATTTTTATTTTTGCTCCCAGCCATCCTGACACGGGCCGTGCGTGAAAGCACGGGCGGCCCTGTGTCGCCCCTGGATTTTGTATGGAGGAGAGTTGATCATCTGACACGGGCCGTGCGTGGAAGCACGGGCGGCCGTGTTTGACCCCAGAACCTTGAATTTTCATCTTTCTCTTGCGTCTCCTTCCTTCATGGTTGCTTCAACATTTAAGATGACTTGTTCAAAGCTGAAACTTGTACACAACTAACCAAACGGCATCAAAAGCATCTAAATAACTTAAATTAAAACATAATGCAAAGTAAACATAAAAACAATCAAACATGAAATACTTAAACAAAAACAATAAAACATTGATCAAAGTGTTACCGAATCAACAAATTTAGACCGAATCCATGATAGAAATTAGGTAGAAATGGTGACCGATCACAACCCCAAACTTATCTCATTGCTTGTCCTCAAGCGATGCAAGAGACCAAACAGAGGTCACCCTGGATTTTTCTTTCCACAACACTACCGATGTTATTTGCAACTTGCGTCTACCTTTCTAATAGAATCTTTGGCTTGCCGAACCAAACTTTCTACCACACTTCCACTTCAGAGTACCTTTTTACCTGCAAGCTTTTTCACACTTCTCACCAAATCTCTCAGGGTTAAAGTGTTGTGCACTCACGAAATAAAGATATGCAATATCAACTCTTAATTTTGAATAAATTCTACCTTCACTACACTAACAAAGTTCACACACTTTTCGAGGTCTTCTGGGTTGTAATGGGGTTTAGGTACGGTGGGATACACAAGGAAATGGATAAACAATTGGTTTTGGGTTCGACATTCATGTTGTGTTTCTCGTAATTGTGCTCAACTTGTTACACTGGGAATTTATTCAACTTAGACTCTTTTGCTTCACTCATTCTTCCGTGAGTGCTTAATGTAACTGAGTCTTTCATTCGGGCAAGTTTTTCTCTCTTTTTTTTGGTGGGACATACCTTCATATGTCTCAAAAATTTTATTTTCATTTTTTTTACTTGCCCTCTTCTTTGATGATTACTACCCCAAACTTAGATTTTAGCACCACTCTAAAAACCACAACATTTATGCCGAGCAAGAGTTGGAAGTGTTGAAGGATAGAAAAACACTTAGAAAGGGGGGGGGGGGGGGTTTGAATAAGTGTAGCTTTAAAAAAACTTGACAGATAAAAATAAATTGCACAGTTATTTTTATCCTGGTTCGTTGTTAACTAAACTACTCCAGTCCACCCCCGCAGAGATGATTTACCTCAACTGAGGATTTAATCCACTAATCGCACGGATTACAATGGTTCTCCACTTAGTCAGCAACTAAGTCTTCCAGAGTCTACTGATCACACACTGATCACTCCAGGAACAACTGCTTAGATACCCTCTAAGACTTTTCTAGAGTCTACTGATCCACACGATCACTCTAGTTACAACCTGCTTAGATCACTTCTAAGACTTCCTAGAGTATTCTGATCCACACGATCACTCTAGTTCCTTACAACTTAATGTAATCAATTCTAAGAGTATTACAATTGCTTCTTGAAAGCGATAATCACAACTGTGATATTTCTCTTAATCGTTTAAGCTTAATCTCACTAATATATTACAAAAGCAATATAGTGAGCTTTGATGAAGATGAAGATTCTGAGTTTAGATTTGAACAGAGTTTCAGCAAGTTGAATATGAGTTGTTTTGGTGCAGAATCGTTAACCTTGCTTCTCATCAGAACTTCATATTTATAGGCGTTGGAGAAGATGACCGTTGAATGCATTTAATGCTTTGCGTGTTCCGTACAGCATCGCATTTAATGTTATACGCTTTTGTCAACTACCTCGAGCCTTGTTCACGCTGTGTCTACTGACGTAGCCTTTAGTAGCTTTTAACGTTCCTTTTGTCAGTCAGCGTAGCCTGCCACTTGTACTTCCTTCTGATCTGATGTTTGTGAATACAACGTTTGAATATCATCAGAGTTAAACAGCTTGGTGCATAGCATCTTCTGATCTTCTGACCTTGAAGTGCTTCTGAGCGTGATACCATCAGAACTTCAGTGCTTCTGTTCTCTTGTTCTTCTGATGCTTCCATAGACCCATGTTCTGATTCTGCTTCGACCATCTTCTGATGTCTTGCCAGACCATGTTCTGATGTTGCATGCTGAACCCTTTGAGACAAAGCTTCTGAGCGCTGAATTATGCGTACTCTTTATATATTTCCTGAAAAGGAAATTGCATTGGATTAGAGTACCATATAATCTTAAGCAAAATTCATATTATTGTTATCATCAAAACTAAGATAATTGATCAGAACAAATCTTGTTCTAACAAGTGTTTGGCTGCGGGTTATAGATATGGTTATAACAAACAAAAGGATATGGCTCAACTGGTTCGTTGTTAACTAAACTACTCCAGTCCACCCCCGCAGAGATGATTTACCTCAACTGAGGATTTAATCCACTAATCGCACGGATTACAATGGTTCTCCACTTAGTCAGCAACTAAGTCTTCCAGAGTCTACTGATCACACACTGATCACTCCAGGAACAACTGCTTAGATACCCTCTAAGACTTTTCTAGAGTCTACTGATCCACACGATCACTCTAGTTACAACCTGCTTAGATCACTTCTAAGACTTCCTAGAGTATTCTGATCCACACGATCACTCTAGTTCCTTACAACTTAATGTAATCAATTCTAAGAGTATTACAATTGCTTCTTGAAAGCGATAATCACAACTGTGATATTTCTCTTAATCGTTTAAGCTTAATCTCACTAATATATTACAAAAGCAATATAGTGAGCTTTGATGAAGATGAAGATTCTGAGTTTAGATTTGAACAGAGTTTCAGCAAGTTGAATATGAGTTGTTTTGGTGCAGAATCGTTAACCTTGCTTCTCATCAGAACTTCATATTTATAGGCGTTGGAGAAGATGACCGTTGAATGCATTTAATGCTTTGCGTGTTCCGTACAGCATCGCATTTAATGTTATACGCTTTTGTCAACTACCTCGAGCCTTGTTCACGCTGTGTCTACTGACGTAGCCTTTAGTAGCTTTTAACGTTCCTTTTGTCAGTCAGCGTAGCCTGCCACTTGTACTTTCTTCTGATCTGATGTTTGTGAATACAACGTTTGAATATCATCAGAGTCAAACAGCTTGGTGCATAGCATCTTCTGATCTTCTGACCTTGAAGTGCTTCTGAGCGTGATACCATCAGAACTTCAGTGCTTCTGTTCTCTTGTTCTTCTGATGCTTCCATAGACCCATGTTCTGATTCTGCTTCGACCATCTTCTGATGTCTTGCCAGACCATGTTCTGATGTTGCATGCTGAACCCTTTGAGACAAAGCTTCTGAGCGCTGAATTATGCGTACTCTTTATATATTTCCTGAAAAGGAAATTGCATTGGATTAGAGTACCATATAATCTTAAGCAAAATTCATATTATTGTTATCATCAAAACTAAGATAATTGATCAGAACAAATCTTGTTCTAACAATCTCCCCCTTTTTGATGATGACAAAAACATATATAAATGATATGAATTTGCGATCAGAAAGAACAGACGGCAAAAGACAAATTACACAGCTATAGCATAAGCATATGAATATGTCTCCCCCTGAGATTAACAATCTCCCCCTGAGATAAATAATCTCCCCCTGAAATAAATACTCGAAGAACTTTAATAAAAGACTTCCCTGATTATTTCGGTAGAGACGATCATATAAGCTTCTGTCTTCAGAGAATTCATAGCTTCTGACTTCTGCTTCCATAGGACAGCTTCAGAACTAGAATTTCTTTAGATCCCTAGAACACTCACAGCTTCTGATTCCTGCTTCCATTTAGGACAGCTTCAGAACTTGAATTTCTTTGATCTTCTGAACATTCACAGCTTCTGATTTCTGCTTCCATTCAGGACAGCTTCAGAACTTGAATTTCTTTGATCTTCTGAACATTCACAGCTTCTGATTTCTGCTTCCATTTAGGACAGCTTCAGAACTTGAGTTTTCTGGATCTTTAGAACATTCACAGCTTTGAATTTCTGCTTCCCTTGGATAGCTTCAGAGCTTGAATTTCTACCAACATCACTTCATGCTAGATTTGTATCAGAACATTGTTGAATGTACCAGAGCATCATCAGAGCATCTCTACATCCTGAAATGTTACAGAACAAAAACTAAACGACAAAAGTCAGCATGAACGAGTTAGAACATAAAATGTATATTCGAACACATTATATGTATCAGAGCCATAACATTATATGTATCAGAGCAAATAGAATTTTGTCAGAACAAATAGACAAATATGGATCAAATTCTATTATCAGTGCTTCTGATTCATTCTTCTTTCTTGCTTCTGATCTCTGAAGCTTGATAGCACTCAGCTTGCTTCAGTTTCCATGGTTTTGCTTCTTGTGTTTGCTTTGAAGATTTTCTTCACTTCTTTATACCTGCAAAACACTTAAACCATATAGAACTTGCAGTTCTTGTTAGTGAATGTGTGGGAGCTTTACCCAGCAGCTGATAGATTTAATCAAATCATTTATCATTTATCTTCTCCCCCTTTTTGTCATAACATCAAAAAGAATATTTCAAAAGATTCAGATGTATAAAACGACAAATAAAATCACTGGAATGTAAAACAAGGAAACTTTTTCATTTATAATCAAAAGATATTACATGAAGATGTTTAACAAGCAGATGCAACAAGGAAAAGAAAACTACAAAGACCAAAGCCTAAGACCCTAGCTAAGACAAAGTCTGTGCCAGCATGCCATGAAGGAGTGAAACGCCTCATTGACTGCTTCTTGGGCTTCCAGGCGAGGGATCAGGGAGACTTGGTTCTGATGCAGATCTGCCACAATCTTTATCAGAGACAACATTCTCAGCGGGTGAAGATGAAGAGATTTCTTCGGAATGGGTTAAGGGAGAGGAAAGGTTAGATGAAGAGGAGGTTGAGTCTAGAAGGAAACAAGATGAGGAAGAAGATGGAGATGATGGAGGGCTTTCACCAGGGGGTTGAAACACACGTCTGGAATAGTTTCCAGATAACATTGCTTCGAATGGATTCACCTTGAGAGGATCATAGGTGATTTTTATCTTTTTGGGTTTGGAAGGTGATGTTTCAACAGCTTTTCTCTTGTTGTTTTGATCATTTTCATGATTTCCTGGGCTTGATGAGGAGTTCATGATGGATTTGCAGAAAATGAACAGGTAGGGTTTGATATGAATGCAAAAAGATAGAGTGAATAGAGAAAATATGAGAGGGAAGGAGAAGTGTTTGAAGAGTATTTAAAAGAAAATAAAATGAAACTAATGATGAATAGCATTTAATGTTACGTGACGTGAGGAGAGATAATAAAGACAAATGAGGTGACTAGCACAGTTACCTATGGTCGGCGTCCCTTCAACTGCACGCACGTTTATCCATGAATAGTAACGACAGGTTTACCATCCCGAGATAAAAACGTAACAGCTGTTTTGCTTTAAAAGAGGTTCTGAATCAACTTAGACAATGAAACGTTAGTAATAACCGAATCATAATTTCTAAAAGATTTCAATCAGAACTTCTGATATAAAAAAAATAATCCATTTTCATTTCAGAAGATACTCATACATAAGAACTTCTCATCTTCTTATTCTGGGCATAAATCCATACTGATGTTCTTCAGAATGAACTTAAACCTATCTTCAGCCAGGGGTTTTGTAAAGATATCAGCCCATTGATGGTCTGTATCAACAAAGTTTAAAGATATAACACCCTTCTGAACATAGTCCCTTATGAAATGATGTTTAATCTCAATATGTTTAGCTTTTGAATGAAGAATAGGATTCTTAGATAAACATATAGCAGAAGTATTATCACAGAATATAGGAATGTTACTCTCAAATATCTGATAATCTTCTAACTGACTCTTCATCCAGAGCATCTGTGTACTACAACCAGCAGCAGCGACATATTCTGCTTCTGTTGTTGATAGAGCAATAGTTGCTTGCTTCTTGCTATACCAAGAGATCAAATGACTTCCAAGAAATTGGCAACTTCCTGAAGTACTTTTTCTTTCAATTCTGTCTCCAGCATAGTCAGCATCGCAGAATCCTACTAAGTTGTATTCTTTAGATTTTCTGTAAACTAAGCCAACATTAGTAGTACCTTTCAGATACCTTAGAATTCTCTTAACAGCAGTTAAATGAGATTCTCTAGGATCTGATTGGAATCTAGCACACAAACAAACACTGAACAGAATGTCAGGTCTAGAAGCAGTCAAATATAGAAGAGATCCAATCATACCTCTGTATAACTTCTGATCTACCTTCTTACTTACCTCATCCTTACCTAGAATGCATGTTGGATGCATAGGAGTTTTGGCTTCTTTGCAGTCTAGAAGATTAAACTTCTTCAGAAGTTCCTTCACATACTTGGTTTGGTGAACATACATTCCTTCTGATGTTTGATTTATTTGTATTCCAAGGAAATACTTGAGTTCTCCCATCATGCTCATTTCAAACTCAGCCTGCATAGACTCAGCAAACTCCTTTCCAAGTGTAGCATTAGATGTTCCAAAAATAATATCATCTACATATATTTGACAAATTAAAATATCCCTTTTAAAGGTTTTACAAAAGAGAGTAGTGTCCACTTTTCCTCTAGTGAAACCATTATCCAGAAGGAAAGAACTTAAGCGTTCATACCAAGCTCTGGGAGCCTGTTTCAATCCATACAATGATTTCTTAAGTTTAAAAACATGATTAGGAGACATAGAGTCTTCAAAACCAGGAGGTTGATGGACATAAACTTCTTCATCTATATAACCATTTAAGAAGGCACTCTTAACATCCATCTGATAAAGAGTGATGTTATGTTGAGTGGCAAATGAAATTAATAGACGAATAGATTCTAACCTGGCCACTGGTGCAAAGGTTTCTGTATAATCAATCCCTTCTTGCTGACTATAACCCTGAGCCACCAGTCTGGCTTTGTTCCTTACCACTTCACCTTTCTCACTGAGCTTGTTTCTGAAGACCCATTTTGTGCCGATTATATTGAATCCATCTGGTCTAGGAACAAGATCCCAAACATCATTCCTTGTAAACTGATTCAGTTCTTCTTGCATAGCAATTATCCAGTCTGGATCTTCTAGAGCATGATCAACAGAAGTTGGCTCGATCAAAGATACAAGACCTAATTGACAATCTGCATTGTTCTTAAGGAATGCTCTTGTTCTGATTGGATCATCCTTCTTTCCAAGAATGACATCTTCTGAATGACCAGAGATGAGTCTGGATGATCTTCTGACAGATGGTTCTTCAGAAATGCTTAGATCCTCCAGAGAAGCTGATACTTGATCTTCAGATTCTTTGCTTCTGAGAAGCTCTGCTTCTGATGCGTTGCTTCTTGGCTCAACAACTTCTGATATATCAATATCACAATCTGCAAAATTATCAAACTGCTTTGGTTTTTCAGAACCAAGCTTATCATCAAACCTGATATTGATTGATTCTTCTACAATCAATGTTTCAGTATTGTATACTCTGTAGCCTTTTGAGCGTTCAGAATATCCAAGAAGGAAACATTTTTGTGCTTTGGAATCAAACTTACCAAGATGATCTTTAGTGTTCAGAATAAAGCATACACATCCAAAAGGATGGAAATATGAAATGTTGGGCTTTCTATTCTTCCACAATTCATAAGGAGTCTTATTTAGAATAGGTCTGATAGAGATTCTATTCTGAATATAGCATGCAGTGTTTATTGCTTCTGCCCAGAAATGCTTAGCCATATTGGTTTCATTGATCATGGTTCTGGCCATTTCTTGCAGAGTCCTATTATTTCGTTCTACAACCCCATTTTGCTGTGGAGTTCTAGGACAAGAGAAATCATGGGCAATACCATTTTCTTTGAAGAATTCTTCAAAGGATCTGTTCTCAAATTCACCACCATGATCACTTCTAACCTTTATGATTTTACACTCTTTTTCAGATTGAATCTGAATGCAGAAATCAAAGAACACTGAATGAGTCTCATCCTTGTGTTTCAAGAATTTTACCCAAGTCCAGCGGCTATAATCATCTACGATGACTAATCCATATTTCTTCCCTCTGACAGATGCTGTTTTGACTGGGCCAAACAGATCAATGTGCAAGAGTTCTAATGGCCTTGAGGTAGAAACAACATTCTTGGACTTGAATGCAGGTTTGGAGAACTTGCCCTTTTGACATGCTTCACAAAGAGCATCTGATTTGAATTTCAGATTAGGGAGTCCTCTGACCAGATTCAGTTTGTTAATCTGAGAAATCTTTCTCAAACTAGCATGACCTAATCTTCTGTGCCAGACCCACTGCTCTTCAGAAACAGACATAAGACAAGTCACCTTCTGACTCATAAGATCTTGCAGATCTGTCTTATAAATGTTGTTCTTCCTCTTGCCTGTAAATAGGATTGAGCCATCCTTCTGATTTACAGCCTTGCAAGACTCTTGATTAAAGATTATATCATAACCATTGTCACTCAATTGACTGATAGATAAGAGGTTATGTGTTAATCCTTCTACAAGAAGTACATTAGAAATGGAAGGAGAGTTACCGGACTTTATAGTTCCAGAGCCAATTATCTTGCCCTTCTGATCTCCTCCAAACTTGACTTCTCCTCCAGAGTTAAGCACCAGGTCTTGGAACATAGACCTTCTTCCTGTCATGTGTCGTGAGCATCCAGAGTCCAGGTACCATGACATGTTGTGCTTTGTCCTTTTTGCAGTCAAGGATATCTGCAATAGGAATAATCTTATCCTTAGGTACCCACATTTTCTTGGGTCCTTTCTTGTTAGATTTTCTCAAGTTCTGATTGAACTTGGGTTTAACATTGTAAGCAATAGGAGGAACAGCATGATAATTTTTAATGTGAGTTTCATGATATTTCCTAGGTTGTGTCACATGCTTTTTGGTGTGTGTTATGTGAAAGCTTTGAGCATGTGAAGTGTGCCTAATATCATGGGAGTGGCCATACTTGAACTGATCATACAATGGCTTGTATGTGAATTTCATTTCATCAACAGGTTCAAGTTTGTATGGGGTTTCACCCTCAAAACCAATGCCGACTCTTTTGTTTCCAGACACAGCATATATCATAGAAGCTAGCTGACTTCTGCCAATACTTCTAGATAAGAACTTCCTGAAACTTAAATCATATTCTTTCAGAATATGGTTTAGACTAGGAGTGGATTTTTGTGAATCAGAAGGAAATCCAACATTATTGGATAATTTTAAAAGTTTTTCTTTTAATTCAGAATTCTCCAACTCAAGCTTCTTTGTTTCAAATTCAAATAGCTTTTTCAGCTTTTTGTATTTGAGACTAATCTGAGACTTGAGTTCCAGAAGTTCAGTTAGACCGGAAACTAACTCATCTCTAGTAAGTTTAGAAAATACCTCTTCAGAATCTGATTTTGATGTAGATTCTGATCCGTCATCTTCTGTCGCCATCAGCGCACAGTTGGCCTGCTCATCTTCAGAGTCTGAATCATCTTCTGACTCATCCCAGGTTGCCATAAGACCTTTCTTCTTATGAAATTTCTTCTTGGGATTTTCCTTCTGAAGATTTGGACATTCATTCTTGAAGTGTCCAGGCTCATTGCATTCATAGCACATGACCTTCTTCTTGTCAAATCTTCTGTCATCAGAAGATTCTCCACGTTCAAATCTCTTTGAACTTCTGAAGCCTCTGAACTTCCTTTGCTTGGTCTTCCAGAGTTGATTTAGCCTTCTGGAGATCAAAGACAGTTCATCTTCTTCTTCAGATTCTGATTCTTCAGGATCTTCTTCTCTAGCCTGAAAAGCGTTAGTGCATTTCTTGATATTTGATTTTAATGCAATAGACTTACCTTTCTTTTGAGGCTCATTTGCGTCCAGCTCTATTTCATGACTCCTCAAGGCACTGATAAGCTCTTCCAGAGAAACTTCATTCAGATTCTTTGCAATCTTGAATGCAGTCACCATAGGACCCCATCTTCTGGGTAAGCTTCTGATAATCTTCTTCACGTGATCAGCCTTGGTGTATCCCTTGTCAAGAACTCTCAATCCAGCAGTAAGAGTTTGAAATCTTGAAAACATCTTTTCAATGTCTTCATCATCCTCCATCTTGAAGGCTTCATACTTCTGGATTAAAGCTAGAGCTTTAGTCTCCTTGAATTGAGCATTTCCTTCATGAGTCATTTTCAAGGACTCATATATGTCATAGGCCGTTTCCCTGTTAGATATCTTCTCATACTCAGCATGAGAGATAGCATTCAGCAAAACAGTTCTGCATTTATGATGATTCCTGAAAAGCTTTTTCTGATCATCATTCATTTCTTGCCTTGTCAGCTTTACGCCTCTGGCATTTACTGGATGTTTGTAACCATCCATCAGAAGATCCCATAGATCACCATCTAGACCAAGAAAGTAACTTTCCAGTTTATCTTTCCAGTATTCAAAGTTTTCACCATCAAATACCGGCGGTCTAGTATAACCATTGTTACCGTTGTATTGCTCAGCAGAGCCAGATGTAGATGCAGGTGTAGACTTTTCACTTTCATCAACCATCTTTTACTGAAGCGTTTTTCTCTTCCTGAATCTTTTCTAAACACGGTTAAGTGCTTGCACCTTAGAACCGGCGCTCTGATGCCAATTGAAGGATAGAAAAACACTTAGAAAGGGGGGGTTTGAATAAGTGTAGCTTTAAAAAAACTTGACAGATAAAAATAAATTGCACAGTTATTTTTATCCTGGTTCGTTGTTAACTAAACTACTCCAGTCCACCCCCGCAGAGATGATTTACCTCAACTGAGGATTTAATCCACTAATCGCACGGATTACAATGGTTCTCCACTTAGTCAGCAACTAAGTCTTCCAGAGTCTACTGATCACACACTGATCACTCCAGGAACAACTGCTTAGATACCCTCTAAGACTTTTCTAGAGTCTACTGATCCACACGATCACTCTAGTTACAACCTGCTTAGATCACTTCTAAGACTTCCTAGAGTATTCTGATCCACACGATCACTCTAGTTCCTTACAACTTAATGTAATCAATTCTAAGAGTATTACAATTGCTTCTTGAAAGCGATAATCACAACTGTGATATTTCTCTTAATCGTTTAAGCTTAATCTCACTAATATATTACAAAAGCAATGTAGTGAGCTTTGATGAAGATGAAGATTCTGAGTTTAGATTTGAACAGAGTTTCAGCAAGTTGAATATGAGTTGTTTTGGTGCAGAATCGTTAACCTTGCTTCTCATCAGAACTTCATATTTATAGGCGTTGGAGAAGATGACCGTTGAATGCATTTAATGCTTTGCGTGTTCCGTACAGCATCGCATTTAATGTTATACGCTTTTGTCAACTACCTCGAGCCTTGTTCACGCTGTGTCTACTGACGTAGCCTTTAGTAGCTTTTAACGTTCCTTTTGTCAGTCAGCGTAGCCTGCCACTTGTACTTCCTTCTGATCTGATGTTTGTGAATACAACGTTTGAATATCATCAGAGTTAAACAGCTTGGTGCATAGCATCTTCTGATCTTCTGACCTTGAAGTGCTTCTGAGCGTGATACCATCAGAACTTCAGTGCTTCTGTTCTCTTGTTCTTCTGATGCTTCCATAGACCCATGTTCTGATTCTGCTTCGACCATCTTCTGATGTCTTGCCAGACCATGTTCTGATGTTGCATGCTGAACCCTTTGAGACAAAGCTTCTGAGCGCTGAATTATGCGTACTCTTTATATATTTCCTGAAAAGGAAATTGCATTGGATTAGAGTACCATATAATCTTAAGCAAAATTCATATTATTGTTATCATCAAAACTAAGATAATTGATCAGAACAAATCTTGTTCTAACAAGTGTTTGGCTGCGGGTTATAGATATGGTTATAACAAACAAAAGGATATGGCTCAACTGGGGTAACAACGGATAAACATATAATTTAGGATGGCTAGAAAGGCTCAGGTGGTAAAACAAACAAATGCCTCAGAGTGTGTCCTCATATTATGCTGTGTCAGTAGAACATACGCAAAATCAGAATGATAAAGTCATACCTGAATGAACTCTCATGATGATAATCTGTTGTGTTTGGCTTTTTATAACCTCACCATGTTGGGTAAGCTTACAGGTTCCAAAGCACTCCTCGTGTCATGTGGCTCTTTTCTAGCGCAGGTATACCATACAATCCTCTTGGTCCAGTATCAGCAAGTCGCGTCCAACAATTACTTTTCTTTCGGCTGCATTAACTTCCAGTGTGCCTCGGGGGAATAGGTTCAGGTTGCACCTTTCATCCACTAAATACCATTCATCATTCATTCGACATCCATAAGTCAATCTATAACACAATGTCAACATAACACACAAGCAAAAAGAAAAATGGAAAACAACTAAAAGCAAATGAAAAGAACCCCTCCCACACTTGAACTAAACATTGTCCTCAATGTTTTAGAACTAGCCTTAGAGAGGTTGCTTACAGAGGTATTGCATTCCAATGATCACTTCCTAGCTTCCACTAGAGATGCTCTCTTTTATTTCCTGAAAATAAAACAAACAAACAAAGAAATTAATTATTAAAACCGTGGGTTGCCTCCCACGAAGCGCTTCGTTTAACGTCGCATGGCTCGACGGTCCATTACCCTTTATTATGGAGGGTATTTCCTTTTCCAAACCTTGTTGCTTGCCACTTCCGCAACCACAAACTCATGAGGATGAAAATTATGAACAACTTTTCTCTTCAATTCACTTCCCACATTCTTCTTGACTTCCTTAGCCTTCTTAGGATTTTTGATAGCCACATAAGTTGGTTCCACCCGAGAGGCTATGCTTAAAACTTTTTCTTGGTGCTGTTCAGGCCTTTTGTCTTTTTTCTCACTTTCCGCCATATCCACAGAAGTTTGATCATTTACACCTGTCCTATGTTTCTTAACTCCTAACATCTTCAAGGTTACTTTTTCATCAAATGATTTCAGTGTTAGTGTCCCTTTTTCAATGTCAAAGTTGCAGCGGCCTGTCAACAAAAAGGGTCTCCCAAGAAGGATAGGTGTTTCTTCGTCTTCCGGAATGTCCATGATGTGGAAGTCAACAGGGAATACAAATTTGTCAACCTCTACTAGTACATCTTCAGCTACCCCATAAGATTTTTTGGTGGTGTGATCAGCGAACCTTAAATTTTTCTTACTTTCCTTAACCTCTCCCAATTCAAGCTTTTTGAAAATAGACAGTGGCATTAAACTCACACTGGAACCAGAATCGATGAGTACCTTTTTGAACATTCGCTTCTTGATAGTGCATGGTATCGCCACAGCTCCAGGGTCTTTCCTCTTGGTTGGGATCTTCCTTACTGACGAGACTAAACCGCACTTCTCAGTTGCAATCTTTTGTTCTCCTTCCACTGATCTCTTCTTTGTCATTACCTCCTTCAGAAATTTCTTATACAATGGCATGTGCTCAAGTGCTTCGAAGAAGGGTAAATTCACCTCTAGCTTTTTGAACAATTCAGTAAATTTCTCAAAATCTTTTTCTTTTGAATCCTTCTTTGTCACTCTGGAAGGGAAAGGTAGTTTGATCGCCGGTTCAACCTTTTTCTTATTTTTTTCTTCAACTGGTTTAACCGGTGGTATCACAACTTCTGGCTCTTTTGGATTTTCTCTTATTTCCAAATCCACCTCTATTACCATGGGGTCATCTATTTCCTCTTTTTCTTTTCCGATTCTGCCACTTTCTTACTTCTTGTAGTAACAACATTAATCTTCTCTTGATCTTTCGGATTTTTCACAGTTGCGCTCGGGAAGGTACCTTGTGCCTGTAGAGTGAGATGTTGTGCTATTTGACCCACTTGAACTTCAAGATTTTTGATCGAAGCTGTAGTGTTCCTGTGGTTGTTTCTGGTTTCTTCTTGAAACTGAAGGCATTGTCCAGCCAATCTCTCGATAGCCACTTCCCATTCCGCCTTCTGAGGGCCTTGTTGTTGGTTATCTTTCCAAGCAAAATTTGGATGATTCTTCCACCCTGGATTGTAGGTGTTAGAATACGGATTGTTTTGCCTCAGGAATTTGATTTCTTCAATCTGCTTGGGAGTAGCAACACAGTATACAGTTTGGTGAGGACCTTGGCAAATTTCACAAATTACAGGTTGAGCTTGTTGAACTTGAGCAACCTGTTGAGTACCTATATTCATAGCCTTTAATCTCTTTTCTACCTCTGCAGCTATAGCATCTTCAACCCGAATTTTTGAGGTTTCCAACTTCAGATCAATAACTCTTTCAGGTTTATTGGTACACCTGTCATACAACTCCAAATGCTCATTTGCAGCTATCGCTTCAATGATCTTGATAATTCCGGAGGCTGTTGTGAAATTTGTTGAGCCTCCAGCTACTGTATCTATCAACTGCTTTGTTTTCATTTTGAGCCCATTGACAAATATCTGCATTTGGTCAGTTTTGGCCATGTTGTGAGTGGGACATGCCACTAGGGTCCTTTTGAATCTTTTATAAGCATCTCCTAAGAGTTCACCCTCCTGCTGCTTGAAATTCAAAATATCATACCTCTTCCTTATAAAGACCGAGGCGGGAAAATAATCATTCAAGAAAGCCTTTTCCATCTCTTCCCATGACGTGATACTGCCTGCTGGAAGAGAATAGAACCATTCTTCTGCTTCTTCGGCCAAGGTGAACGGGAACATTCTCAGCTTCTTTGCCTCTTCGGTATGCCCTTCAATTTTTAAAGTCGTACACATGGTAAGAAACCTCTGTAGGTGCTTGTTTGCATCTTCATTAACCTTTCCGGTGAAAGGTTTTCTTTCCAGCTGATTTATTGTGCTCGGATGCAATTGAAAGTTAGCCGCATTTACCGGTTGGTTGACAATTGTCAGTCTACCCCCCGGCGTGTTTGTAGCACCGTAGTCACCAAGTAGTCTCTCCGGCGCTGGTGGATTCTCTCCCATGACTTCTCCTTCACTTTCAGAATCTGAACCAGAATGAACTGAAATAATTTCTTCTTCAGATTCCAGATTTTCTCGACGAGCTTGTCTGCGCCTTGCGTGCAAAGTTCTTTCGATTTCTGCGTCAAAAAGAAATTCAGCTGAGGCCTTACCTCGCATAAATAGATTAGACAATTCTTCAAATAAAAAAAATAATTAAAAAAATAAAAAGTGCCGAAAATAAAATTTTAGTCGCAGAGCAACAAAATTTCAATTGAACTTAAGTTAAAAATCTGTATTTTGGCAGTCCCCGGCAACGGCGCCAAAAACTTGATCGGAAAAATAGCAAGTGTACTATTTTTGCCTCTGTAGTAATAATAGGGGAAATTCCCCGAATGTCGATCTCAAGGACTGCGTAGGAAATACATATTCGTAAAATATGATTCAATTGAACAAAAGATTAATGTTTTGGTTTTGTGGATTGAATCCTTGCAAAGAAAAATAATGAGAAAATAAATTGATTTTTGTTATCAAATATATGAGATGCTAGGGTGAGTGGTTGATTTGGCATGCAACACTTCAGAATTAAGATCTCTTCAACAAGTTCATAACATTCAGTTACCACATCCTTAGGGTGTTTCCTCCTAAGTCCTTAGTGAGAAAACCTTTGGTCTTCCAACCTAAATCCTAAGTCCTTAGGAACCTAAATTGAAACCAAGCTTTTATATAATCAAGATTATGTGGTAATTATAGGGTATCCCTAGTCCTAGGTGATATCTACTATAATCAAATTATGCACAAACCCTAACAACTACAGTCCTGTATTTGTTAACCATAGATTAATCCTTATTTGACCGATAAAGAAAACAAGAAGAACATTGCATAATTTAATTGAATAATATAAACCAATGTATTGACGAAATCACAAATTCATCGTTATTACAAAACCAAATCAGGACCACCCCCCTAGCATTGGGGGGTTTAGCCTCTCATAATATTCAAGAAAGACATAATAAAGAATGTAGACATTACTCAAAAATAATGGTGACTTTGATCTTCAATGGCGGAAACCCTTGAATCCCTCCGTCTCCAAAACTTTTGATGAAGCTATCTTCTCTCTTCTGTGATTTTCTATCGTATAATGCAAAAAGTACCTCAATAATTCTCTCAAACTCAACTAAATAGTCTAGGTACAAATCTCAGCCAAACACAATGTCTAAAGTGCCCTCAAGGTGGAGATTTAATGAAAAAGCCCTAAAATTGGAAGTTTTCACGCTCTCAGCAACACTGGCCGTGCTTGGACGCACGGGTGGCCGTGTTGTTCTTTATTTTTATTTTTGCTCCCAGCCATCCTGACACGGGCCGTGCGTGAAAGCACGGGCGGTCGTGTGTCGCCCCTGGATTTTGTATGGAGGAGAGTTGATCATCTGACACGGGCCGTGCGTGGAAGCACGGGCGGTCGTGTTTGACCCCAGAACCTTGAATTTTCATCTTTCTCTTGCGTCTCCTTCCTTCATGGTTGCTTCAACATTTAAGATGACTTGTTCAAAGCTGAAACTTGTACACAACTAACCAAACGGCATCAAAAGCATCTAAATAACTTAAATTAAAACATAATGCAAAGTAAACATAAAAACAATCAAACATGAAATACTTAAACAAAAACAATAAAACATTGATCAAAGTGTTACCGAATCAACAAATTTAGACCGAATCCATGATAGAAATTAGGTAGAAATGGTGACCGATCACGAAACATAAGTTATCTCCTCCGGCAAAACACAAGTTATCGGAGAAACTACCAGATCTAAATCGGCCTCCAGCAAAACCACCAGATCTAGAAAAAATCTTCATATTCACCTTCAATTTATTTTCGGTATCTTTATTTTTATTTCTGACATTTTAACTTTTTATTGCGGTGTTAAAAAAATTGAAAAAGAAGAAAACAGAACAAAGAAGAAGGAAAAAGGAAGAAAAGAAGGGAAAAAATAGGAGTGGGAGAGAATAACGAAGGGGGAAAATGTTTTCCTTTTTTCTCTTTAAAAAAGAAAAGAAAAAGATTATGTTACTTTTGGAAGATCCTAGCCGTTCAAAGAAAGCACAATCTATGTGAGGCTTTAACTCCCAATTATTTGTCGCCACGTGGCAGTAAAAATTCACACCCATCTTTTAAGGTCTTCCAATTTAAATTCCACGTGATCTCATTACACCACCACTACCAAATTGGTCCCACCACTTCAATGCCACCCAGTCACCCACCTTTCCACTACTTTCTTTCTCCAATGTGCTATGTTTTTTTATTTAAATTTTGAGAATGAAAAACGTGACATAACCTTCCATGGACTCATTATTTAGACTATTAAATTAAACTCTATTCCAATCATATTTGTAGAACCTTGAGGACAAAGTTCAAGTGAACACGATGGCAGTGTTAGAGTAGAGAATTATTATTAATTAGATAAATTAGATATTAAGTTAATTTAGTATTTAATATTAGTTAGTCTTTATTTTAAGTGTTATTGAACTGAGCTCTTTTAATGTTTGGGGTTTTATTTGACTATCCGTTATGAATACTATATATGTAGTGTCTTTGACACATTTTAGGGAATCAAAGAAATCAAATGAAGTTTATTTTTTTAGTTAGTTTTTATTGTCTTTTATTTTACAGCTTTTATTAGTTTTTTTAGGGTTACAATTTTGCTTCCTAACACTCTCAATTCGAAGCTATAGCACACGATACCCCATTTTGGTACATCGAACTGCAGTCGACACATCACCGTCTTGTTGTGATCACTTATGACCTCATCCTCTGCCATTAAGATAAGTACAAGAGCACGTTCATTTGGTAAATCAAACATCACAAGAATCGATCAGTTGAAAGACCATCTACATGAGGAACTTTTCGCTACAAAATTACAAAGTAATCCTTGAGATTGACATTAGAACCAATTTTCATGGCCAATATCTTAAAGTAACATCAACAATGAGAGATTATTAGAATATAAGAAAGAAACTTATCTGACTAACATTTAGTTGCCCCAATAGTGTCGTCATGTCCATTCTCATATTTGCTATTTTCAACGATGATCCTCCGACTTATGATGGTTCTTCAGCGATGATCACCAGCAGTGGATGTTAGGGAACCAAGGATTTTAGTTTTTAGTTTTCATTATTTGAGAAACCTTCTTCATTATTTCATGACCAAGCTTGACAAGCTTTGTAAAATTCATACTGACTGCCCGTGTGGGGATCTTTCACGGTATCAAAGATGAAAAATGAATCGAACATCCAACCAATGCTAAAGATCTTTCATCGTGAACCTAACCTGAAGGTTTAGATTTGTTATGTTGTTTTGTGGCCCTGAAAAGTTTTACCGGAGCCTCACGGTGGGCACCAAATGTTTCTATAAAGCATATTTGGACTACCTTCAAGAAGCGAATCTGGCGAAGTCTCCCTTGTATAGGGTGTTTAAAAATATCTTGGGGAGAAGGATGAAGGGACACCATTAACGGTGACCTCCGAGGTTTCTACTCCTTTTTATGCTATTCATCGGTTCAGGCCCCAAAGAAAGATATTGGATAGTTTGGGGATTCGGGTGGCACGATCGTGGACTTTGATCTTGCTTATCCCTCTGGTGGGAGCCCCTACTTATAGTATAGACTTTGATCTTTACTGAATGATTACGATTAATGGCCATTATAACGCAACCACCCATTAACCACTTGTAACGCTTGTAATTGTCATTCATAATAGTTGTAACGTGTATAACCGACTCCATAAATAGCTTTTATTGATTCATAACCCCTGGCCTACCTATGATCGACCCAGATATTTACTCGCTCACAACGGGTTGCCACCTGGCATGGGTCTCTGACGTTATATCCTGACTTTACCGGTCCTAAAGCTCCATCTCGGTCCTCAAAAGGTTTTATCCAGCTTACACGTTGGCGTAAATATTTTTAACATGTACATATAGAAATTTGATACATAAGAATATGTAGTAATATCAATTAGAGATTTTAAAATCAAACATAGAGTGAGTGTTATCATTACACCATGAGATACCGAGAGATGAGAAAGATAAACACACGTCAAATTAATAATGGATTGTGATAAAGGTGACAAGTACAATGAAGGAGAAGTACAACACAAAGTACTACTAAAAATGTGGTTGTCTATTTAAAATTAGGTAAGCACCATTTAAAGATGGTTCATGATAAAAAGTTGATATAAAATATGGACTTCACAATTGTGATTTATCTTATAGATTGGAAAGTCAAACATTTGTAGTCTTCTAAATGCATATGAGCGGAAGCATGTTGTGGATTTAAAAAAGTGTGATGTTCGACCCAGACACATACTTATGTCATTGCAAGAGAGAGATCATGAGAATGTTACTCAAATCACAAAAATGTATAAACAGAAGAGTGTGCATCAAAAAGAGGTGAAATTACCTAAGGAAGGGTTATGTCTCCAAGTGATTTTGACCGATTGAGATCTTGGTTATATGAAATAAATTGAATTTGTTATTCCACAAATGATTAATTTTCTTTGTCGATTTTACATAAATAAAAATGTTAGTGCAAAATGCAAATAATATGTGTTGAAAGATATGTAAGAGGCGATAACCTCACTATGGACACATGTTTTATGGTCCACTATTGAGGTGGAGTATCAACAACAGTTGCATCAGTTTGAGCAATCATCTGTTCATAGTATCATAATTAATGATTATATGAACGACGCATGGTTGATTTCTAATGAGTAAATATTTGTTGAAGCATAGGTCAATCGAGTGTTGCATTTGAGAAACAAAATGACTAATAGGTGTATTTACCAATTTTTTAATTTTGTAATTTCAATATTTATTTATGGTATTGCTTTGAATTCCCTTTATGTTATATTATTTTCTTATTAGGGTTGGGTCTTCTCATTAAAAATTGAAGCGTACGTTGTAAAATAGTAAAGTTGACTTGTGAAAACGTAGAAAGAGTATGCATGGAAAAATAAAGTTATAATTGGGCAACACGTTGTTTTTATAGAAGAGTTTTTATAAAGTTAAATACACCACAACAATCCATTTTATTAAAAACTACACTATTGTGTATCAACAATTGCTTTAAGATATATTGACAAAGAGTTTGAGAGGGTTGGGTATGTGGAAACCGACGTCTAATATGTGGTTTTACAGTTTGAACGACATATGAGTTACCTTATACTTGTGAGTTAGGAAGATGTAAATTATGTTGGACAAGTGAATAAAAGCACAAGAGGGAGGGGTGAATTGTGATATTCAAAATTTGAGATTAAATTTAAGATTTTATTACTTAAAGAGCAAATTGTGTTAGTATTTTTAAGATCAGGATAAAAAGAGCAACGAAAAGTAAAAATAGTAAAGTAAATAACAAAAAGTAAGAGATAAGGGTATAGAGAGACTACACCGGAGAATTGTCTAATTTAGCCGAACGTTGACCTACTCCTGTCTTCAAGAGATCTTCTTGAGATATGACTATAAACTTGAGCTTTTTACAATTTATACCCATGGACCTTTGATACAAGCATATCTAGATACTTTACAATGTAATATCCCCAAACCAAATGAAAGCTTTTCCGTGGGTCGAGCTAACGAACTTATTAGAGATTTTTCAAGATGATCTCAATAACCCAACAAACTTTTTCAAGTTAAGTTCTAGAACCAAACTGAGGTTTTAAGACTGATTATTCTCAAGAACCAAACACGAATTCTAAAAATTATTGCACTCTTAAGAATAACAATGGCATTTGTTTTATCAAATCTCTCATCTATTTGTTGTTGGATTTGATTGAAAATATTATCAAGATGTATGTGGGCAGTTTGCACAACTTCATCTACAATTTCTCTAGATGAAAGGTTGGAGATTTGGGGGGCCATGAATTCAAAAAATAAAAGCACCAATTGATAAAAGGGTTCATCAGCTACTCCCGAGATCTAACCATTGGATAAACACAAAACTAAGAAGAAAGATAAAACCTCTGAATAATTGTCTACTTTTTCAGTAAACCAAAAGTTCTTTAAATACAGGCAAAATCCTATAGGATTGGACTAATGGGTCCAGCCCACTCGAAAGAATATCAAATAAACATAACAATTAAAAATAAATCATATTATTCTGAAACAAAATCTTCCATTCACTTGGACTTAGTTCAGATTCGTATGGACCTACTATCATTTACACATTTTTTAAAGTCTTGCAAACGTCTTAAAAAAGGTGGTCTAATTCTGGATTTTCCATTGTGTTCATGAATTTGATGAGTTTATATACCAAATTAAAATAGCTCTTTATTACCAAAATAGTATCAAACAAATTAATTTCTTGAGGAAATTATGCAGCAGCACATGTTTACAAACATTCCTGCAGCATGTTGAAAGTTAAGAAACAGTACAAGATCATAGTATTGTATTGAATAATTATAGCCAAGACATCAACTAATTCATCATCCTAAAATCTCAACCTCATTCCTTCCCAACCACAGCATCCTTAACCTTCTGTGACTCACCCTTGGCATCCTCCCACGCTCCATCTGCAGCCTTCTCCGCCTTCTCTCCTTCTTTCTTCAGACCTTTTGTCGCCTCTGCCGCCTTCTCGGACGCTGTCTCAATTCCTTCATTAGTCTTATCCGCCACAGAACCTAGAGCTTCCGCGGTCTTGTCCTGCACATCAGCAGCAAACTCTTTTGCCTTCTCTCCAGCACTCTCTCCAGCAGCCAAAGCGTTGTCTGTGTCTTCTTTCGCTTTATCAGCTATCGAACCTGCAGCTTCCTTTGCCTTCTCGTTTACATCAAGTGCGACTTTCTTGATGTCTTCTATGCCCTCACTGATGGATTCCGCGGCTCTGACAACGACTACACCGCGTCTTGTCTTTGGTGCAATTCTGCAACTTGCATGGGAATGGTTGGAAGCTGAAGATAAGATGACCCTTGAGGGTTTGTGAAGGGAGAGTGAAGGGGTGTTAGGGAGTGGCTTTGAGAAGTGGCAAACTACTGTGCTTCTGGTGATGAGCATGGCTTCCATTTTTGTTAATTTCTTCGAGTTTGTTGTTGTGAGTGTTTTGTTTTGGGAATGAAGTGAAACATGTGACTGGTTTATAGGTTGGATCTTTTGTCTTTGTTATCCGTGGAGGTAAGACGTGGCGAGCAGGTGTGGTTGACACGTGGAGTTAGTTTTGCCTATTTGTTTGGAATTGGAAATCTTTAAGCGCTATGTCGACGTGATTTTTCTTTTGGTTGAAACTTGCCGACTTGAGTTTTGGTGTTAAATGGGTCGACATGAATTAAACTAGGTGACAAAATCTCATATACTTTATTCGGTATAGCACACTCCCTTTGATTTTAAATACACTCCTTTTAATATATATATATATATATATATATATATATATATATATATATATATATATATATATATATATATATATATATATATATATATATATATATATATATATATATATATATATATAGTAACGGTGTAAATTATTTTTACACTTTCAACTAATCAGAAATATGTATCCCGCCAAATTACCAACCAGAAACTTTGATTGTTTAAAGGTGTCCAACATAGAAGTGTTTGAGTTTTGTTCAAATTATTTGTCAAAATTAGAGTCTATCGAAATTTTAAAGTCTCGTCATGATGAAAGATATGAAGGTGGATGTACTCAACGTTTAAATGATCCAGGATATAGTTCTATAATCACAATTGTTATATGTCAGTGGCCCTTCTGATAAAATATGGTCAATTATTTTTCGAGGAAAACATATTCCTCATAGTGATGAAAATCATTATTTAAATTTTGATATCCTTGATACTCCTAACACATCACATGTGTCTACTTCATATGAAGAAGTTGATATAATTGATGTATATGTTTTTTTGTTATGATTCACGTATGGAAAAATTAACAAATAAATATTTTTTTTTCTAACAATTTATATGTTATAATTTGTAAGTGTTATTATCTACTAACAAATATTATTATTTGCAATTATGTGTTTAGAGATAAGAAACCAAAAGATATTTGGTTATGTTGTGGATATTGACTCCTTCGAAATAATGAATGTAGTGCACAATATTTTTTTGTATGTTAATTGATTTCTTATTTGATGTAATGGTGTGTAAAATGTATATCATTTAGTTTTGATTTAACACATGTTTTTTATCATAATAGTTGTTAATTTAATTTTAATCCACAAATGTATTGTTTTGTTGTTTCTAGATTGTTTTTATTTCCAAAAAAAAAAAATGAAAATTATGTTAAATAAAAATATATAAATTTAAAAAATAAAATATTTTCCAACGATTGGTTCTTGCAACCATGGTGTAGCTCGTTATTCAATTTAATAAATATAAAAAATGATGTTGCTGGGTATTGAACTAATGACATTTCTACTTTTTAATTCGGATGTTTATTTCAATTATGGTAATATGTAGCATACTTTCCAATTTATTACCACGACAAGTAACCCGTGGTGATAAGTAGTTCACTTATTACCACATCCTTCGATTCCACGAACCATTTTCCGTGACTAAATCTATATGTCAAATGTGGTAAAAAAAGGTATTTGTTGCAATAGTGAGGAAATATAATTTGGATCTCTTACAAGATGTTGGTCTAACTGGGATAAAACCAGACAACTCACCTATGCAGCCACACTTGCAACTTCATATAAACTCTTGTAATATAATTTCTAAAGATTAATTTCTAAAACCTACAATTTTCAGAAGATTAATTGGAAGACTTTTATACTTAACTCACTCTAGACATGAAATTTCATATGCGGTAAGTAAGCTTATTTAATTTTTGGCTGCACCAACGGATGAATATTTTAGTACGGTTACAAGTATCTCAAAAACAATCTTCGTAGTGGTTTGTTTTTTAGCTCATCATCTGCACTAACTCACAATGGGTCTTTTTATTATGATCGAGGAGCATGTCCATGTCCAAATACTAGGAGATCCACAACAGGTTTTTGTTTTTCCTTGAAGTTCATTACTTAGTTGGAAAGATACACAAGATCACATTATCTACTATATTGATTAATTAAAGCCTTAGTTCATCAGTTTTTAAATGAATCTGCCAGAGTCAAAGAATAACACATTCACATACTTGAAAATTTGGTATCCGTTAGATTAAAATCCAATGGTGGAAAAGAATACAAATTATATTCATCTTCAAGCTCCATCCTTTCCAGCCACAGCCTCCTTGATCTTCTGTGACTCATCCTTGGTCGCCTCCCACGCTCCTTCTCCTGCCTCCTTGGCCTTCTCTCCTTCATTCTTCAGAGCCTCCGTCGCGCTCTCAAATCCTTCTTTTGTCTTATCAACCACAGAACCTATTCCTTCAGCGGCTTTGTCCTTTGCATCATAAGCATAATCTCTCGCCTTCTCTCCAGCACTCTCTACCGCCTCTACAGCCTGGTTTGTTCCTTCCGTGGCCTTATCCACAACCGAACTGGCTGCTTCCTTTGCTGCCTCTAAAGCCTTCTCTGATCCTTCTTTCGCTTGATCGAATATCGAACCTGCGGCTTCCTTTGTCTTCTCGTTTGCATCAAGTGCGATTCTTTTGACGTCCTCTATGCCTTCGCTGATGGATTCGGCGGCTCTGACGACTACGCCGCGTCTTGTCTTTGTTGCATATTTGAAAGTTATATGTGCATGGTTGGAAGCTGAAGATAAGAAGACCCTTGAGGACTTTTGAAGGGAGAGTGAAGGGACGTTAGGGAGGAGTGGCTTTGTGAAGTGGCAGAGTACCGTGTTTCTCATAATGAGCATTGCTTCCATGTTTCTTAAAATTTTCGACTGTGTTGTGTGTGTTTTGTTTTAAGAATCTAATGAAACATGTGATTGGTTTATATTCTGTTATCAGTGGAAGTAAAAGGTAGTAAACAAGTGGGATTGAGACGTGTTTGGTCCAAGCACTGTTTATTTGTGTCGACGTGAATTTTTTCTTTTAGTAGTGGAATTGTGCCGACCTGATTTTTGCATTAAATGAGCCGACATGAAATAAGACTAGGTGGTAAACTCTCTATACTATTAATTGGAGTTTAGTGTCATATTTTGTTGTTGCATTTGGATGGGGGGTCAATATTTTTCTCATGTGTAATATTATCAACCATTATTTTTTTTATTCTCGTTTTTATACTCTTACTCTTGTCTTTAATCATGTCTATGTTAACTTTGTGTAGTTGCTCCTAAGCTTGAATAAAATAAAATAAAAAAGTTATTTTAAGCAGTCGACGGTTGACGTAAAACTTCGTCGAATTTCTATGGTATAAAATAACTATGAAACAATCTTAACATTAGGTCGTTATCTAGAAGCAACACGCTGTATGGCTCGAGTATAGTGTCAAAAGAGCAAGAGTTTCCATATTTTCGTGAACGGGTGTGGGTAAAGAAGTTAGTTCATGAAAATAAGATTTGTTTTAGATCATGGAATATAGACACGCATATTGGAAAATCTATGGAAATATTAGACACTATAGTCAGGAGAAAGATCAATTTCATGTTCCTACAAGAAACTAAGTGGACAACTGAAATAAGTTACAAAATAAGTTATCAACGCGTGATCGATTGGGTCAAAGGGGAATCATTGTCGGATTTGTTAGTTGTAGATGCGTATTTTGCAATGGAAAGATCGAAAGCATTGATCATTTATTTTAGCATGTTGTATGACAAGAAGAATATGGTCCTCTATTTATTATTGGCTTGATATTTTGGTATATCAGATTCATGATAGTTCAGTAGACAACTGCTGCACTCACTTCTCCAAATTTTGCCTGGACCCGGATGAAGGGAAAGGTCTCTAAAGGCATGAAAGGGGCGATATGGTTTGCAACGGTCTGGTACGTAAGGATCGCTCGGAATGGGATAGTCGTCAACAATGAAGTTACTGATGTTGAGGAGATTGTTCATAAAGTTAAGATGTTTTCATGGTGATGGCTTCAAATAGATTCAAACCGTATGAATTGTAACTTTTACGAGTGGTGTAAACGTTCCTGTGATTTCTTTTGTTTAGTTGGTTCGTTTAGTTTTATTGCTACTTAAATTTTCATCCTTTGTGTATTTGGGTTTGACTACACCTAGTGCTAAGATTTGGAATACAAAATTGCTTATAAAAAATTGAAAAGGCGAAAGTGTTAGACGCTGGCCTTAGGATCTAGAGGGGGGGTGAATATATCGTTCACAGTTTTACGGAGTTAAACGACTTTTCAGCGGAAGCGATTCTGAATCGACTCGCGTCTATTCCGAACCACTATCGAAACGATTGTATATGTGTTTAAAACCAGTCAAAAACTTGAGGTAAGTGATAAGAGTATACGTTGCAGAATCAAAGCGTTGCTCTTATTGAAAATCAGATTAACTTCTTGTATGATGGACAATGTTTGCAATGCAGTAAAAGTGATAGAAACAAATATACAAACACTTGGTGATAATGATCAAATTGACGGTGATTCAATATGTGATGGATTGTGATGTTTATATAAGTTCTTAATTCACAATCTTAACATTCGAATCGTTGATCAATTTGCTATTATAACCAAATATGAACAGAACGTAAATGAAAAAGTAAAAGCGACAAGAACACGATATTTGTTTAGGCAGTTCGTCGATCGTCCTCGCTACGACTACGTCTGCCCCCAATTCCAAACTGAAATTGGGTAATCTTTCATTAATGTTGAAAGTAGTATATACAAAGAAGATAACAAAGCGATAAACCATAAACCAATTATGTCGATCCTGTCGCTACCGCGAAAAATGGAATCTGAGTCGCCACTAATATATTTATCCCATCGAGGGAAAGGAATACCAGAAAACCTAACTCAGAATAAGAACGAGGTCTTTCGACCAGAGAATAGGGTACGGGAGTCGGTTACGCGAGAGGAAGGTGTTAGCACCCCTCACGCCCATCGTACTCGATGGTATCCACCTATGTTTGTTTCTATCTAAAGGGTGTCTAATGTCTAAAACCTAAATGCGAATGAATGCAAAAAGAAATACGGGGAAAAGAAGGAATTATTTACAAGTGTGCTCGCTTAGGCCCTGTTGCACCCCAAAATTTGCCCAC